>NC_133378.1:30813391-30953253 GCF_049309525.1 Garra rufa | reverse complement strand
ATAAATCTAAACATCTGACACCTAAATATAACTTTTTAAAAATGAATACATGCATGAGTGTTTATTTATATATACATAATAAATATACACAGATATATTATATAAACACAAACTTTAATTTTGGATGTGATTAATCACGATGAATCGTTTAATAGCCCTTATATATAATTTATATTTTATATTTAAATAGTTATACACACACACACACACACACACACACACACACACACACACACATATACACATATACACATATACACATAATACACATAATACACACACACACATATATATATAGACTATTCATGTGTGGGGTTGCTTCTCATCCAAGGGAGTGGGCTCACTCACAATTTTGCCCAAAAACACAGCCATGAATAAAGAATGGTACCAAAACATTCTCCAACAGCAACTTCTTCAACAATCCAACAACAGTTTGGTGAAGAACAATGCATTTTCCAGCACGATGGAGCACCGTGCCATAAGGCAAAAGTGATAACTAAGTGGCTCGGGGACCAAAACGTTGAAATTTTGGGTCCATGGCCTGGAAACTCCCCAGATCTTAATCCCATTGAGAACTTGTGGTCAATCCTCAAGAGGCGGGTGGACGAACAAAAACCCACTACTTCTGACAAACTCCAAGAAGTGATTATGAAAGAATGGGTTGCTATCAGTCAGGATTTGGCCCAGAAGTTGATTGAGAGCATGCCCAGTCGAATTGTAGAGGTCCTGAAAAAGAAGGGCCAACACTGCAAATACTGACTCTTTGCATAAATGTCATGTAATTGTCGATAAAAGCCTTTGAAACGTATGAAGTGCTTGTAATTATATTCAGTACATCACAGAAACAACTGAAACAAAGATCTAAAAGCAGTTTAGCAGCAAACTTTGTGAAAACTAATATTTGTGTCATTCTCAAAACTTTTGGACTGTACACACATATATTACATAAACACAAACTTTGATTTTTGAATGCGATTAATCGTTTGATAGCCCTTATATGTATTTTCTATTATATATAAATAGTTTATATATAAATATAACTTTTTAAAAATGTCTACATTCACGTTTCAGTTTTTTTCAGTTATAATAGTCTTTACTGCTTAAAGTTACCTAAATGAATATTTGAAATTTCGCCTTGGCAACTAGCTGAAATTTAAAGGTAAAAAGTTTAAGGTTTTAATATTTTATTTTTATTTCAGTTAAAGTGTTAATGTTAATTTTTTTTATTGGTTTTAGTTTCAGAATAGTATAGAATAGAAGTTTCACCCATTTATTGGTTGTTGGCTTTTAATAATGGTGTATTTCTAATAAATTGTAGTAGTGGTAATAGTATTAATAGTATCACAATATGCCTATTTACAAAATTTCACTGTGCACACTTTGCGTTGTTCTTTTCTTCTTGGAAGAACGGCAACCCATTTTTGGGTTGCGACCAGTTGAGAGTTGCGCCTCTAGTAGAAGATGGTATTCTAAAGCATCCACTCTGTGTTAAATGTGTTTAACAGAGGAGCTCTAACAGAACAGTGGCCAAAAAGTGCTGTAAATAAAGTAAAAACAAAAGGCATGTGCATACTGTCATCTGTGAGGGACACAGATGGCGACTGACTTCAGGTCATGGTGAAAGCTCTTTGTTCTTTCCTCTGGCCAGCCCAGCTACGATCACCCACATCAGCTCACGCTTCCGGGCCCTGGTTAATGTTATTGACCGTTGGTCCGTGAAGCCAGTTGTCCTCCACGGACCCCAAGGGGACCACCATGACAGCACCATTGGCCTCGAGCCCTTGTCATCCCCATTTTTGACCAGAGACACGAGTTATTACCGCCACGATGAATGGGACGGGGCGACACAGAGTATCGCTTCGGCAAAGTGTGTGTGTGAACAATGTCCCTATGAGTTCACCTGCTGATCAGGGCAGTTCAGACCCGCTTAAACCGTGACCTTTTCAGCGAGACACCCTGCCTCGAATTTTGAGTGGCATTCAAGGACATCGTTGTCCTGTTTCTGTCTGTTTCATTCCCGAGACGAAGACACCCATTACAGCCCTGTTCTCATGCTAGGTTAATCTCAGCAAACAGTTGTGTTGTCTAATTTGTCAGCCCATCAAACAGGCGCCAATATTGTCTCAGGGTGTGAGACGGGGTATTAGTGAGTGTGTGGGTGTGTGGATGTGTGTATGCGTGCGCTTTGTTGATGTAATGGCTTTTTGGAGTCTTGAGGGACGAGTGAGCTGAAACAATAAAGAATACTTTATTTCTCTTGTTGTTCGGTTTCACACTGAGTAACATTTGCAAGACAACATGTTTTGCACAATGCATTATGGAGAATTAATCTTCCGTGTATTGTGTTTTCTGAATATCCATCAAATGACTTAATGATTTAAAACCAAAGCATTTTTATGCCTAATGCTGAAATTCGCTTATAAACTTTGCTTTACATTTATCGCAGAATTTTTACTTTCGTAATAAAACTTAAATGTTCATGCTGTTTTGACAACAGCAAGCACTATAATTTTCCAAACTGCGTGGCTCTGGCAGGAGGAAACATAACTAAGCATCAATCTCTCTTTTCCTACCCATTATTTATGAATGTGTTGATACAAAATAACCAGCTATTTTTTGCACAAAAAACCTTGGGAAATATATTTTATTTGTTTGGCATATTGATGTTTTGGATAAGTGGCACTGCCTACACACCCCATTATGAGGTAAATTGCTGAAATGTGCAGTTTTTTTACTAAAGATGAACAAGCACAGTATGTCAGAAATGAGTCGTTTTTTATTAGAACTGTGCGCCGACCCGGGTCATTCAGTTCACTTTCTTATCTGCACTGTACCATATGAATAGATAAATACCTGCAAGACATTTTGCTGCAGAGGACTAAATTTTGTGAAAACAATTCAACAAAACATCAGTACACTATTAGAGAAAGTTTATTAATACACATTTGAGTAATTCTCAGAACATAAAAAAAAAAAAAATCTTATTGTCTCTAAACGCTCATGTTTTCTGGTACAACACATTTTACACTAAGGAATAAGGCTGCCAGCTGTGTCTCTAGGAACTTTTAATGTCTTGGAAATCTTCGTATAGCCTAAGAAATTCTAAACTAATAAAACTATTTCTTCTCTATAGCTTTTGTAAGAGTTCTGCTGACTTGTCATATTTGCTACTCAACTTCAGCACATGCATGGGCTAGCTGTATGTATGTGTAACAGCCCAAGCTAATTCTGTTTTCTAATAGAGTTTCTAAAGGCTTAATTGTGTTTTAAGACAATTTTGTTTCCCACCATACAAATAAGAGACTAAAACTGCAATGTTGAATAGGGGTTGAATAATTATGACATAGCTGTGTTATTAAAAAAAATCAACTCAAAAATATGAAATTATACAGTAGTCAACATTTGAAGTCAGCATTTGAAGTGGATCAAAACCTTTCATCATAGTTACACAATACCCGCTCTTGTCTTAGGACAACTTTGGTAAACTTTTTTCACTTCAAATGTTGACTATATAACTATATATTGACATTATCACTTTTAATATGCCAGTAATCTGTTATAGTAGCACTTTTTTTATAGAGTCCTGGATCTTCAGAAAAGCTTGTATTTGTAATATTTGTAAAGTACTGCAGTCTCTGGGGAATTGAATCATTTTGATTGCAACTGTATATAATGAAATTAAGATTATAAAATCTTAAACTTATTCTAGCTGCCATTGAAACATTTCTGTTTATTTAGTTTAACTTTGATTTTGATTTACTTTGAACTTTTATTAAAGTAACTAAAACTTTAAAAAAAAACAGATAAAACTATATAGACATTACTAAAAAAACTAATTTAATAAAAATGTACTAAAACTTCAACAAAAATTAAATGGGAAATGAAAAATATAAAAATACAAACTACAAATATTTAAAGGAATAGTTCACCCAAAACTGAAAATTCTGTCATTAATTCCTCACCCTCATGTTGCTCCAAACCTGTAAGACCTTTGTTCCTCTTCGGAGCACAAATTAAGATATTTTTGTTGAAATCCGAGAGCTTTCTGACCCTGCTTAGACAGCAACACAACTGACACATTCAAGGCCAAGAAAGGTAGTAAGGGACAGCGATAAAATAGTCCCTAAAATAGTGAAGCTACAAGAATACGCATGGAAGAAAATAAATTGTTGAATAAAATCATTAGTTTTGTTTTCTTTGTGCAGGTTGAACCATTAATGGACTATTTTAATGAAGGCCTTACTACCTTTTAGGGCCTTGAACATGGTCTTACAAGTTTGGAATGACAAGGGTGAATAATTAATGACAGAATTTTCATTTTTGTTAAAACTAACTCTTTAAGTGATCAAATTTACTCAAATATCCTTACTTACACTTTAAATACTTTATAATTCTAATCTATTTCTTCATTAAATCAGTTTTAATGCAAAACATCTTTCACCATATGAAATTAAACATTGTTTTTTTTTTTTTCATGATAATGTTAATCACTGATAATAAACCATTTGGGGTGGAAACAGTTGCCAGTACCGTCCAAGAGACAGCTGGTGGGTCATTAGGGTTTTTTTCCTGGAAGGGTGACATAATCAAATTCACCATCTCATGAGAATCACACTCTCTCTGTCACGGACAGACCTGTCTCTCTTGGCACCGAGACTGGCGCGCTGGCATTCTCCAGAGACTGTAATGCCCGGCACATTGTGATTGTTTCCACACCCTTGATGATTAAGTATGAAGTATTACAGCCATTTTCACTCACAAAAAGTTCTTGTCAAAAACTCCCCTCTCTCTCTCTTTTCCTCAAACTCTCACTCTTTGTTTCAAAAGAAAAGTTGGTGCATCTTCACCAACTGTCATCTAAAGTCAGCTTTCATAGATCGGCACTGTCCCGCAGTTTTACTGACAGCCCGTACGCTTCCACCTAGGTCAACCCTCAGAAGAGTCTTACACCTGTCAATATCTTCAACACACAAACTGAGGAGAAAAAATTGAGAGAGAGGTGGTTGGAATATCTGAGTAGCTTCAACACTGGCCCACATTCAAATCCATTCAGCACGTTGCATAGAGAACCGGTTATTATTGTCGAGAGGTAGCCTGGAAAAAATCCAGACCCTAATCTATTAAGATTAAGGGTCTGGCATCGAGCAATGAAAAGGGCCTAACTCGAGGGGCGGCACCAAGCATGCATTTGAAACTCTCACTGCACGCAATTGGATAACGCCACGACCAATCACAACAATACACGGTGTGACGTATCCATACACTTAGCTACCAGCGGAGCTAACTGATAGATTAAACTCTTGCCGTACACAGTCGGCAAAACAGCAAAAACGTCCATCTTGCAAAGGAACGATTCGAGCGCGGTTTTCTGTTCCTCTTTTATAGGAAAAGCCAAGTCTAACTCGTTCATTGTAGTGTCCAAAGCCGTTTCAAACAACTGGTGTTCATCTGTAGCCATTTTTCAATGCTTACTAAATGATTCCGGACGTCGCAGCGCTGTAGTCATCAGTTTAGCTCGCCTCTGGCCAGCCTACATCAGATACACTGATTTGATTGGTTCCCAGAACTGCTTACGTAATGCAGTAACGTGCATTATTGCTTGATGCCAGAGTGTCTTGCAGAGACAATTCAAATTGTGCTCTCGCGAGACCTCTGGATTTCCAGGGTAGTCGAGAGGAGGAACTTATAAAAAAAACGCATGCAGCTGTTTATGCGATGGCACTGTTGACATGCGGGCGTGGGCAGTGGTTGGCGCGTGTCGGCTGACAGACGGACAGATGGCCTGTGAGGTGCCTATCCTGTCTGCGTCTGACGACACTGATAAGGATGGATGTGACCATTTTAAGGGGCTGATTTGTCAGTGCTGCCCTAGCCCGAACGCTGTTCCTTGTTCGCCGCCAGCCGTGGAGGAAATGTTTGCTAATTGTTAGCAGATGTCACACTTTACTTTCTGTAGATGTAATTATCAGTGGTGCGGTATGAATATGGATGAAGCATGACATGGTCACTTACTCATCTAGTCTACATGCGCATATGGAGGGTTGGGTTTCATCATGTTAGAATCAAGATCATTCTGTGCGAATATAAAACAGGCATATTCATATGAAGTCTGTGTTTTTTAATTTTATTTAATATTTAATTTGCAGTCCAAATTAAATATGTTCAAACAAATACCATGTACCGCAAAAAAAACAGCAAGACAACACGTCTTTCTTTCATTTTTGTGATCTGCGTGCTATGTAGTCCAGTTCACAAAATAACTCTTATGTTTATGTCCGTTTCTGAATCAATCCACGGTAAAAATAGTCTTAATTGAATGTCATGAGATAGAGCATGTACAGCAAAAGAATGACAAACAAGCATTGTTATTCTCCCGAGCTACAAGAAAAGTAATAAAGAGTAGTTTGATTCACAAGAGAATGACTTGTTTAAGTCTTTTAATGAATCTCTCAAAACAACAATATTAGTCATAATAGAGAGATTTAAAGGAGAAGTTCACTTCCAGAACCAAAATTTGCAGATAATTTATTTACCCCATTTTTATCCAAGATGTTCAGGTCTTTCTTTCTTCAGTCGTAAAGAAATACTTTTTTGAGGAAAACATTTTCAGGATTTCTCTCCATATAGTGGACTTCAATGGTGCCCCCGAGTTTGAACTTCCAAAATGCAGTTTAAATGCAGCTTCAAAGGGGTCTAAACGATCCCAGCCAAGGAAGAAGGGTCAGTTATTTTCTAAAAAATTGACAACATATATACTTTTTAACCTCAAATTCTTGTCTTGGGTAACTCTGCATGTACTCTGTGTATTCTGGTTCAAGAGAGTTAGGGTAGGTCGAAAAACTCCCATCTCATTTTCTTGAAAACTTTAAAATCATCCTACATCGCTGCAGAAGTACCAACCCAGTGTTTACGAAAAGTGAATGTGCAAAGAAGATCAAACACCCTTTACAAAAAAAGGTGAAATGCATTGTAGGGCCTTTTGAAGTTGGAGAAGAAAAGAGATGGGAGTTTTTTAACCTACCCTAACTTGTCTTGAACCGGAATACACAGAGTACACGCAGAGCTAGACAAGACGAGCATTTGAGGCTAAAAAGTATATAAATTGTCTTTTTATTTTTATTTATTTGGAAAATAACCGATCGTTTCGCTAGATAAGACCGTTCTTCCTTGGCTCAGATCATTTAGAGTCCTTTGAAGCTGTTTTTAAACTGCATTTTTAAACTTGCGGGCACCATAGAAGTCCACTATATGGAGAGAAATCCTGAAATGTTTCCCTCAAAAGACATATTTTCTTTACAACTGAAGAAAGAAAGTCATAAACATCTTAGATGAAAGTAAAATTTGTAAAAAAAAAAAAATAATAATAATAAAAAAGTGAACTTCTCCTTTAAAAGACCATTCCACTGAATGTTTATTAATTCATCTAGCAACAAAAGAAGTCATCTATGCATAAACTTTCCATACTTCTTCATACACGAAAGTAAACAAATGTTACTGCGCTATAGTTATTTACTTATAAGTCTTGCACTTCCGCTTTGCAAAATAAGGTGATTAATTAGCCTATACTGGTTTGAATCAGTCTGACAAATGCTTCAAATAAAGGAAATGACCTTACAAATAAATGAACTCACTGAATGAATCAGAGCGTGAGTCAACATGTTTATGGCTGATTGATGACATGATGTGAAAACCCTCTACATTCTCTGTAAGTTACATTGTGACTGTCATTATGAATGAGCCATTGAATCATTCATTCAAAAGGTTCACTATAAGGGAGTCATAATAGAATCATTCACAGCACTGATTTGTTCACAACATCGGAAGTGAAAACTAGTGACTATCGAGTATATCGTGAAAAGCCAACAAAACACGTCTACAGAGTTCTTTCACTGCATGATTCAGTCTGTTAAAATGTATTTAGTATGATCACATAATTCAAGATACGGGATACATATATCATTTCATATATAGTTAATTAATATCAAACAAAGACTGCTATTTTTTTCTCCAAAAGTCAGCATGATTACAAATGTGATATTGATTTTATACAACAGTTCAATAAACAAAAGTTAATATTGAGAGACTTTCCTGTTTTTGCTCTATTTCACCAACAAAAATCATTCCAAACACAGCCACTATGTTGCGTCTCTGAGCCACATGACAGTGTTTCGTTCCTGAATAAATCAACCGTTTTAATTGTAATGACTCACTTAACACTGATTTGCTGCCACCTACCAGTGGTTTTAATTTCATATTTAAAGTTATGGTTAAATGTAAGAATTTGACTCAAAAGATGATGCACACTTGGCTTTATAAAGGTAAAGATGCCCATAAAAGGTCAAAAGCAATTTAAAGTTATTGGAAAAGAATAATTTCTATCACTTATACCAGTGCAATAACACACTCAGCAAAATATAATCTAATTACCGTTTATCGATAAAATCACAGAAAATATTGAGATATTATTTTTTGTCAATATCACACACCAAATGATTCGCAAAGGTTTTAGAGCTTCACAAAACACTGTTACGAAAGTGCCTATCACTAGTGGAAACCACTTCTGTGTGTTCTTGATTGTCCTTTGACTTAGTTTGAAACTATTTTAGGAGCGGAAAGAGACAAGTAACTGGAAATGTGCCGTGTTTAAAATGTAAATTACTCTCTATAAACATCTTTTATGAAAGCACTATCACATCTGTTTCTCTCTCCAATATCTCTCTGTATTCAAACTGGGTGATGTGTCTGGCTAGAGATCTATTCTTTCTTTCGGCACACAGTTTTTGGACTAAATGAAGACAGGAATTGAGGGCCAGTGGCCTACAATCTGTCTCTCCGGCTACTAGCAGCTAATGTGAGTGTGTAGTTAGTGTCGACCAGGCAATGGCACAAACCCCAAACACCTGCTTAATCTCTGCTCCAGGGTACATAACCACACACCAAGCTCCTACTAATAACTCCTGCGGCTGCAATAAGAAGCCAATTCTAAACCCGTGTGACGTGTTTAAACCCCCCTGCAGTAGTGAAAGCCTCTGGCTCGTCTGTTTTGATAATGTTGGCTACAGAGTGATAACGCAAAAGCTAATGTGGGGGTGGTGCTGGGGACTGCCCTCAAACTCTAAAGTCTTATGTCTGCATATTGAACTTGTTTCGTTGGTTGACTATGAACAGATGACGTTTATGTGCAGTTAGTTTTCTCGTTATATGGTGTTGAGAGCATACTGAACTTTTGGATTTATGTAAATAAAAAGGCTTTAGCTTGTATTGGTTTATGGGCCATTCTACAGAATTGGTGCAGAGTCAGAGTTGGAAACATCTTGAAAAAATGTCTTTCCACACATTTTGTATGTATGCAAATTGTATAATATTTGTAATTGTGCAGTTCATTCTCATATTGTATTTTCAAAAAGTTTTGAAATATTTGTCCTCTCCTCAAATTTGTCACTACTGAAATAGGACTATATTGAAAAAGGGCTATATTGACTTAACATTTTGCTTGTTCCTTGTAAATATATTAGGGCTGTCAAAAATAACGCGTTAACGGCGTTAATTATTTTGTTGTTGTTAATTACGTCAAATTTTTTAACGCATTTCACGCATGCGCAGAGTGACGAATTATTTGTCAGGGAAAGTGGTTGGTGAGCTAGAGGCGAGATGGAGCAAGGTGAGCCTATAAAAAGAATGATGATGGTACAGTTAACAAGTACAAGCCTGGGCGACAGCCCCTCTGCAACTGGAGTGGTTAGCCAAGCTTAGGCCCGGTTCTACTGCGGTAGACGGTGCTATATACCCTCAAACGAAAGCAAACCAATTGAAGATCTGGCAAACAATCCAGCGGTGTTCATCTCCTGACTAAGTGTAGACGCGATGTGAATAAAAGATTCATTGTGTAGTTTAGAAAGCTTTATTGATTATAACGGAACGTTGTGAGATCTCTATGAACTAAGATTTGTGACGCTTTAAGTGATAATAAAGGGAGCGCGCTTTGCACTTTCCATGCCATAATCCATTCAGAATTTGTATGAAACTTTCGTTTTTCTTATGTTTTGGGAATTAAATCTGCATAGTTATGCTGGGTTCATTCTCGAAAGAGCGGTGACTGACACAGTGACAGAGTGGAGAGTGGAAGATACATAAAGCCGCTTTGCAGGTCATCGAGGCACCAGCTCAATCATTTGCATTTTTTCAGTGGAAGCAATTTAAAATTATCCGTCATTTTTGCTCACAAAGGAAAAAGTAATACACCAAAAAACGTGGTGTTTTTATAAAATAAAGAAAACAAAAATGATGCGCTTTCTGTCGTCTCGTTCTTGAACAGGAGTGCTTAACAAAAATAAAGCTAAATGCATGCCTCACAGACATGATAAACATATCTATAGAAAGTTTTAAATTATTACTTAACGAAATAAAACAAATCGAAAACAAAAACTTGTTTAATATGTAATCCTTAACGATAAATTTCTCTCTCAAGGCGCGTCCAAAAATGAGATTGCAGGATCTTTGCGACATTGACTCACATTGACTCACATTGAATACACTTTATTAATAAATAATTCAGATATGTCTTTACTCTTTCCCCGACACATTTATTATTTATTTTTGCCGGTATTTTGTGGCAAGTTTCAGCCTACTGCGTGCGATTGAACGCGGATCTCTTCCAGTTGCGCCATCCGAGCCGTTGTCGAAAGTAAAAGCGAAAGTCTCGTGTTGTTTCCCCCAGCGCGACATAATTGATGGATGTCTAAAATATAAAAAATAAGGAGTAGCCTAAAACAGGCCCGATGCGGGCCCTGGCATAATATGAAAATGTGAAAATTATGTATCTGTGTCCTGTTATTTATATTTTGGTATGCATTTCAGAAAAAAAAATAGTTAGGATTCAGGTGTCGTTGCAAATAGTGATTAATCATGATTAATCCACTGAAAAGTCTGATTAATCTGATTAAAAATTTTAATCATTTGACAGCCCTAAAATATATATTTTTTTTTCTGACATGAAAATGAATATATATATATATATATATATATATATATTTTTTACTTCACTTTTTTACTCAATCAAAAAGAATCAAAATGCAAAAATTATTTCAATTTCATTTTCATTAGTTTCAAATTTAGTGGTTAAGGTTCGGGACAGCCACCTCACATATATTAAGCTTACTGATATTTTAAATATTATTGTGGGTTTCAATGGATAATAAAAGGGTTTTAGTAAATCGCTAAGATTTGAATACTTAAATGCTTTGTTACTAAATGTGTTTGTTTTGGTTGTGGCACAATAGTTTGCACCAATTCTGTAGAATGGTCCATATAGAAGAAGAAAAAATAGTAATTGCATCTCACAATTCTAGCTTGTTTCTCATAATTTTGAGTTTATATCTTATAATTCAGACTTTTTTCCTCACAGTACTGTTTATATTTTACAATTCTGACTTAATTTTTACAAAATATGAACTCAAAATTGATATTAACTAAGTAAAATAATACACTGATTAAAAAAAAAAAAAGCTTATTTCTGCCACTTGAATTATTTTTTTAAAGTAATTACAAACTTTTTGTAATTCTCAATTCTGACTTATTTCTTACAAATCTTTTAAAAGAGTTAAAATCTTTAGAGTAAAGTCAATTACCTGATACAAACTCAATATTTTGAGAAGAAAAGTCAGAACTGTGAGATTTAAACTCACAATTCTGGGAAAACAAAGAGATAAAAAGTCTCAAATTGTGATTTTTTTTTTCCTTGCATGATGCTAAACTCTGGAGAAAAAAAATCAGGATTGCGCAAGACAAACTCGGAATTGAGACAGAATTGTCAGAATTGTGAATTTATATCTTGCAATTCAAGATTCACACTTTTCAAACAGAATTGTAAGAAAGAGTGAGTTAAATGACACTAACTATTTAGAGAATCAAAGTTAGATTTGTGTCAAAAAAATCACAATCATTTATCTGATCATCACTCGTATTGTATGACTTTAGAGTGTGTTTATTTATTGAACATTAAAGTTATTTAGTTTTCAAATTTGGATGACATATCACTGTTTCTTTAATCGATTCGAGGTGAAGTATTGATATTTTCTAAATGAAGTGACACAAACCTAAAAGGACATATAATTAATGTTTTTTTTTTTTTTTAAGTAATATGATTTTCATTGATAGAAAAGTGATCAGATTATGATAAGATAAAGAGTCTTAAAAAGTTTGCTACCATCATCTGTATTAACTGATCAACAAATTAGTATTCAATATAACATTTGTAACATTTTGTTTCAGAGGCACATGTGCTTCCAGATTACTTTCAGAAAACATTGATTGATGGACTTAATGGAATAACCTTTTAATTTGGACTTGGCTTCAACCGTTGAACCAACTGTTTACGAAATCAGTGCATTTTCTGGCTGTTTGTGCACAATATGTCCAACAGGATTAAATGAGCTCTCCATCTCTATGGCAGCTCCACCGACGATTTTCAGTTGAATGAATCCTTTTTGCTTGCATTCTCATATCTATCTTTCTGTGCAGAATTTGCCACCCTGCAATGCCAAATGTAAATTAGACCATTGGACTTTTGAGCCGTTGGACTGCTAGAGAGTTGGAAGCTTTGCATGATTTGTATTTGCCCAAAGCAGCTTGGCGTACAAGTGTGCAAGCTTGATAAGGCCCAAGAGCATTGCAGGCCTATTAAAACTATCTTTTTAATCTCTCCAGAACAGGATGCCAGAGGCACAGAGGTGCAAAGGTCCTTTCTTGTCTGGATTCCACCAGAAAACTTTTTAATATATTTTTATCTATGACCAGAACATAACGGTGGAATTTCAACTTTTAATGATGTGATCTGAGGGTTTTATTTTTACATGCCCGATCATAATTCTGTGATCACGCACTTGCTTTTGCGTCGTCAGCAAATGAATAAATGCAGAGATGTTTTCCAGCATTTGAGGTGAAGTTCAAGCTTAATTTAACACAAACGATTCTTTTGTCACACCATCAGCAGCAGTTATTTCTGCAACACCAAGGTCATGCACTGACACAATGTATGGTTGGAGTGCTTTGGATAAAAGCATTCGCCAAATGAATAAATGTAAACACCAAAGGCTGTTAAGTGAGTACCTGTGCGGCGCTCTATTTTGCATTACTCGCCAACCTTTTATGGTTTGTTTTTGAATATTTATGTGGAAAAATATCGAGACAAAATGCTTCCTATCAACAAGGGTTCCAGCTCCCTAGAGAGAGGGTCTGTTGGCTTTTTCTGCAATGTTGGAAATGCCAGCATACGCCAGGCTTTTATCACAGCACACATTCACGCGTAATAGTTCAATCTCGCGGTGCGCATTCCTGGGTCCAGCCGCCTTGCCTCTAATTTCGTTTTCGCAGGAGACTGAAATCCTTCTCTTGTCTGGCATTAGCAATTAATGGCAGATTCTAAAGGTCAAAGAGATGTTTTTCAAATACAACCCATGTTTTTGTTCAGCTCCCTCATTGGAAATGTCGTCACTTTCATATGCCATCAAAAGTGACTCACGTAGAGGACGAGTGGAGGCACAACTTGGTTTTCCTCAACCAAAGACGTTAATTGGAATTCATAAAGAAGCTCATCAGTATTGTCTCCTGTTTTAGTTTAAGCCTTGTAATTTCTTGTTTTCTTTCTGTTGTCTCTTATCAAATAAAGATAGGAATCTAAATTGCTTTGTGAATGAGGTAATCGCAGTTTATTGCCGGTGATGCAGTATTCCATGAGGCCATGGGTTAATGCGTCGCTAGCGGAATTTAATGAACGTATCAGGATGTATTTCAAAGCACATGTTTAAATAAACCTGTCAGTTTGATGCGTTGTCAGAAGATCAACTGACAAATTAAAATATCTTGGCAAGGCTTCTGTTATGAAGACAGAATTCTCACCGGTTTATGTGATGATCAGCTGATGTGATGTTTAGATGACTGTTGCCTTATGGGAATTTTTTTAATGAAGTTCCTGCACCCGATGGGCCAAAACAGTGCTGATGCTCTAAGAGCACAATAGGTTTTTGCTATATTGCATAAATGGGTTCCGCCCAATCCATAATAAGAGTCTAATGGCACACTGTGGACCTCTAATTCCCATAATCCACTTCACCCTGCAGCAGTGGCCACACAGCATCAATTACATTGTGTACTCAGACTCGGCAGGGTCATCTTGTGATCATACAACACTGTGATATTAAAGACATAGCTCAGCTTTTCCCCCCAAATGTGTAACTTCAACAGTGGCAAAAGATACCAAGTGGTCCATGCAACTCTTGTGCTATATTCTATAAAACTCATGCACGTTTAGTAAATAAGGACTTATTTTAGTCTGACTCTGTCTTTCTTGTGTCTTGTTTATGTCTTTCTTTCCTCAGTTGAAAAGGAAGTCATGTTTTTGAGGAAAACATTCCAGTTTTTTTCTCCATATAGTGGACTTCAATGGGAGCCAACGGGTTGAAGGTCCACATTGCAGTTTCAATGCAGCTTCAAAAGGCTCTACACAATCCCACTCAAAGAAAAAGGGTCTTATCTAGTGAAACGATTGGTTAATTTTGTAAAAAAAAAAAATGCAAATGTATATACTTTTTAAACACAAATGCTTGTCTTGCACTAGCTCTGCAATCTTAGTCACGTTGGAAAGGTCAGTTGTGGTTAGTTCTTTGTCCTTGTATTTTAGTTCAAAAAGGTAGGGTACACTCTTAAAAATAAAGGTGCTTCAAAGGGTTCTTCACAGTGATGCCATAGAAGAACCATTTTTGGTTCCACAAAGAACCATTCAGTCAAAGGTTCTTTAAAGAACCATCTCTTTTTTACCTTTTTATAATCTATAGAACCTTCTATAGAAACAAAAAGGTTCTTCAGATGTTAAAGGTTCTTTATGGAACCATTTAGACAAAAAAGGTTCTTCTATGGCATCGTGAAGCACCTTTATTTTTAAGAATGTAGGGTGAAAAACTCTTTGTAAACACTGGGTTGGAATTTTCACTATATAATGCGTGAAGTCATGGATGCAGAGCTAGTGAAAGACAAGCATTTGTGGTTAAAAAAATAGATACTTTTAAAAAAAATTTGTAGAAAATGGACAACCGTTTTTCTAGATAAGACCTTTATTCCTTGGCTGGGATCATGTAGAGCCCTTTGAAGCTGCAATTTTGACCTTCAACCTATTGATCACCATTGAAGTCCACTATATGGAGAAAAATCTGTTTAATATGTGCAAGTTTTAGTTATCAACAACATCATCTCCACATGGGGTGAGATTTAGAGTCACGCTACCATATTTTCTTTCTTTTAAAGTTTGTCTTGTTTTCACACATGCACATCTTTCTAACTTTTTATTCATGAGTTTGACACTGATAGACAAACAGAAACATGGAAAACAAAAATGAAACATTGGTACGATGGTTCTGTTGTTCTGAATTGATTTGATGCAGCATCTCTCGTGAACCTTCACCTTAAAATCAGAGCCAGCTGAACTCGCAGTCAAGACATAGGCAGAATCTGCCGAACATGGAAAGAAAATTGCAAATCGCAAAGGCTACAACAGTCTTGATTTTGAGAAGTTTGTATGGCAAACAAATTTAACATCTGTGGCTCTGACAATGCAGCGTGTCCGCTGTAGGAAAGATTAATAATGGCCTTTGTGTAATTACCTCAAAAGCCTGTTGGGACATAATTCGCTCAAAGCAGAAGAGAACACATGATGGATTCTGACTGTGTAGCTCATGTTTCCTTTGTTTGAATCATTACAAAGACCCCATTATAGAGACGCTACATAACTAGATAAATGTTTTTAATACAGAACATTTTGTAAACCAATGCATGTTTTAATAAACTGTATCATTCTAATGACCCATTATTCAAATATAACATGTAAGTATAGCATTTCTGGCACAATATTTGATTCGAAAGCGCTAGATAAGATGTAATGGATATTATTTAGAGTGGTATATGGTGTTTTTAAAGGGGCTTAATATAATGTAAACAATGTCTCTTATTGAAATATGAAGATTTACATTATTTAAGCAGGTCAAATGGGTTTTTGAAAAATATATGTTTTGCAGTTTGTAATGTACCTATCCTTAAACATATTGTCTCTCAAAAGAAAGTGTCGACTCCCCGCCTGCCCGCGAAATACGAACAGTTTGACCTGCTCACAAACACTTCTGCTAATTAGTGTGTTTACACAAGAAGACACTGTGTTCTGTGCTGTAAAAGCAAATTTGTTTTCATTGCCGAAAGGTGATGTTGTGTGCTTGTCATTTTACAGAGGATTGCCACTCTAATCTTGGCTTTTATCTTCTTTGGCTTCTAATCTTCTTTATTTGGACTGACAAGCGTCTCCAAACCACAACCTGTAAGTACAATTTATGTGTACATTTTCAAGTGAGCGCTCAAAATATAATTATTATTATTTTTTTGCTAATATGTGATGCATTCCTTGTGCAGCTTTGGATTTCCAGGTAAACACGATATTACTGTGTTACTGAAATAGTTCTGATAATTCTCTGTGAACCCACTATTTACTAAGAATGTGTTGATTAATGTAGACTGTCGTTGTTCTAATTACTTTATTAATAAAGATAGTAACTTAGACATATTTTGGTTTACCAACTGTTTCATCAGTTAGTCACATTAGCGCTCGGCTAACGTGTCCACCATTATTGTTTTGTTATGTGTTTACAGTTTAGCAGCTAAACTTTAGCTGTGTGCATGATTAGTGTTAAACAAAATGTTTTTATGTCATTATTTTAAGAACGGATTGGAAAAGGTGCATCAGGGTTGCCAGGTTTTCACAACAAAACCCGCCCATTTGCTTCTTAAAACTAGCCCAATTGCGTTTCAAGGACGGTCCCCCGTTAAAAACCACTTTGCAGAGTGTAAAATACACACTTTTTGTCAAGGATCCCATGGTAAATTCACATTTCAGGGGCTAAATATGATGATATTGGTGTCGCTTAAACTTGTGGACATCAAAAACAACCACGGACTTGGCAACACGGATGGTAGCGCTCGCTAACTTGCTCAAGTACTCCTCTGTGCCAATCACAAAAGGCTTGGCCAGTTGGCCAATCAGAGCAGAGTAGGCTTATGGAAGGGAGAGGTTCACAGAGATAACATTTAAAGCTGGTTCGAGCAAAATGTTTTGAAATCATTGACAAAATGACTGTATGTATAAATGTATATTCTGAGAAAATTACAATGTTTTCTGACCTTTTTGCATTTAAATCTGTTGTGGGGGACTCCAACACAATATTAGGACAATTTAAAAAAAAACATATGACCTGCTTTTTAAAAAAAAAAAAAAACTTTGAGTTAAAATGGTAGCACTTGGTGAGCTACTGGCGTTACCTGTTACTATTTTTACTGCATCACAACTCGGAAAATAAAACACTGATACATTGACCACAGCTACTGAAAGAGCTTACAGGTGGCAATGGACATAATCCTAGACTTAAACCAAATGCCATACCTTTGATTTTCCCCACAAGGAGTCTTAATGCACCTGGATATTGAGTGAAATCTGCACTGACAAACTCCTTCGGTTCCTGAGCCCTCATTACAAGCGTCTGAATATTTAATTCCTGCCAGGATGGCATCTAGCGTTTCTTGTCTCTGCCGTTTGTAAGCTCTTTCTGTAGCTGTGGTCAACTAAAAGCCTCAGAGGCTTCAGGGCTAAAGTGGAGAGAACAAAGACTCGGGTCTTTAGGAAGTTTTATTTGTCCACAGGCATCTTTCCATTCTTTTCTCCTCTTCTTATTGCTAGCAAAGCAGTGAAGACTTACATCATTTCCCTTGTTACCCTTCGACTGAAAATCGCAACCAAAAGCCTCACAATGTGGTATCGTATCAGTATTTTATTTTGTTAGTTGCTTATTTCTAGTTGTGTTGCAGTAAAAATAGCTCACCAAGTGCAACCATTTGACTTCATCAAATGAATGGCGCCCCTTATAGTCCAAAATATTAAAACAATGTTTAAAAAAAAAAACGTAAATCTTTAATGCGTTTTCTAGTACATATTTTAGTAAAAGACAAATTAAAAGAGGTATTAATACCCGGGGTTCCCTTTAAAATTCTTCACTATGAGTGTGTTATTGGTTTTTATGTGCTATTTGTTATCAGATGCTGTGTTAAAGGAATATTTCATTCAAAAATCTACTCAGGCCAATTTTTGAAAAAAAAAAAAAAAAAAATTGCACTACAACACTTTAATATGTACAAATAAGTGTTTGCTTTCTATTTATGTCTGTTTTCGTGCGTGTCTGTCTCTTACGTGTCCCTGTAGGTCCATTTTTGTACACACTCCAGTGCCCTGCAAATATCCCACCCCCGTCTGCAAACCCCTCCACTCCATTCCCTTTTCTCCTCCTCTATCCTCAGCAGAGGCTCTCTCATGCGTGTCCACACAATCGCAGGGCTGTAATTGGTATGGTTTACACTTCCTTAAGAGCAAATCGAAGCCTGGCTAGACAGACAGCATTGCGGCATCCAGAGCTGAAGGGAAAAACATAGGGGTCCGCAGAGGCCGGGCTTTTCTTTTAGAAATTCAGAACAAGCGCTCTGTCTTTTTTTGGGGGTCCTCTTGTGAGGGCGATTGGGGGTCGGTGTGTTTGAACGGCTTCCAAAATCATTTCCCATAAAGCCTGTGTTGGGCTAAATTAATGTGAGCAACACTGCTTTATTGGGAGATCCCCAGTCGAGAGCTGTGAGTAAGCAGACGCTGTTCTCTCGACCTGATGCTTTTTCCCAAACCTGCTGAGTATCTGACTCCCACACTGTCTGTCACATTCTGTTTTTAAAAGAAGAAGCTGAAGCCAAACATGTCATGCTGACAGACACAATACTCCCTTTGAAAATGTTTTAGTTTACCACCCACATGGTGTAAAACTCAGGAGACTACTGCTGTGGATATTGCACACTACTGAGAATTCTCAAATAACGTGTAAGAGGTTGATTTGATTATGTATCCGACCGCAAAGAGGCTGTTTAATGATGGCATGATTGTTTCAGAGATTGAACATGGCACTTGTACTGTGTTGCGGCTGTTATGTAGCTTAAACACAACAGCACTGATGCAATGTAATATGTACTTTGAATGCAAACAAAGTGTGCCAAATATAAAAATGTAATGTCATGACTGAATTGAAATTTCAGTTTTTTATTTTTTATATTGACTGAGATTATCATCACTGGCTGATATCCATGACTGTTTGGATGATTTACAAAAGTGTGTCAGTTCCAAAATCTGCTTGCTTATCAGTGGATCAGGCACATTTTATGCTATAAAATAGATTTAAATATTTTTGGTAAATTTTGAGAGTATCGCAAATATTGTGAAGAAAGTCTTTGGAATATTTAGTTTTTTTTAAAGATATTTTTCAGTAGTGCTCATATACAGTCAAACCAAAAATTATTCAGACATCAGATACACCAGAAGATAGCAAAATAAAGTAAAACTGACATTTTATACCCAAAAATTCTTCATATAGTGGACTACTATAAAGATTTGGGACCAAAAATTATTCAGACACTTTGACCTGACCATGTTTTTCTTAAGTGTTTGACCTTTTTACACCACAGACTGAACTAAATTGAGCATTGCTTGGTAATTGGTCAACAAAGTATTGATAGTTGTGTAAATATTGTCATACTAACAGTTGTCTGAATTTTTGGTTGATTGAAACCCATTACTATCAAACCCACCTTTCTATCAAAGTTATTTGACATTATCAAGATGTATTTGTTCTGACACAGTTTACCTTAGTTCTTGTCATGTTTTATTACCATTTTCTAAACTATAACGAATAAACTGTGATAATGTGAGAAATGTTGAAGGTGTCTGAATAAATTTTGGCTTGACTGCACAGTTTAACAGTAATGAAACTGTCACCAATAGGTGGCGATAAATGACTTTGTGTCTTTTGAATGTTTTTGTTAGTGAGTCAATTATTCATTCACTTTAATTATTTGTCCAAAACACGGATTTATTTAGGAATTGACAAGCAGTTGTATTTTTGTCATTGAAGTTTTTAGTAACTGAGTCTTTCAGTCAAGCGATTAATTCAAAACCCTGATTCATTCATGAACTAAAAAGTGACGCTTTATGAGTGAGTCGCTGAATCATTAGTTCAACTGATTCATTCAGTAGTGCTTATTCACTTAAGTACATGACTGTGGTTCAAACTGTAGCTTTGTTTGGAAGTTTTTTGTCTGCAGAACAAAAGAAGACAATTTTGTGTCTGAAATGTAAGTTGCTCTATATTAACTTCTTGTCAGTTGAACTGTTGTATAACAGCAGTGTTTTACTCCTGTCGTATTTCAGTATGCAATTTAAAATCTCATGTCAGTCTAAAAGATATCCAGGTAAAACATGTATTTGATGGATTTTCTTTAGGTTTTATGGCAAATTCACGGTTTAGATGTGCATAATGTAGGTCTTTGGTTCAAAGCAGAACACTTGAACCTCTCTGTTTCTGGCAGCCCTGCTGCTCTGCTACTGTGTTCTCTGCTGCTCTCCATGATTAATGAAATCCATAAGCCCCTTCTGCCCTTTCTAATAGATTTATGGACTTCATGGTACAATAACTTAGTGTTTCATTGTTCATTTGTTTTCCTTACATTGATATTTGTCATGAGAGAGTTTCTGGACTGCCCTTTAGGCGCCAGAGGCCTAATTTGATTGCCAATCAGTCTATCATGCTCACCAATGGAGGACGACAACAGCTGACTGACTTTCTAATATACTGTATGTTTTAATTTACTATTAAAATGTCACTAATGGAGGCATTTCTATAATTTTGTTACTTTTTAATGATCTTTCCTGCTGATGTCAGTGCAATATTGATTTTTTTTCCCGTGCAAACCGTTTAGACCTTTAAAATTAAAGATTCTTTCTACTGTATATCATGGACTTACCTCTGTATACTAGTGTAGTTTACACTGTTGTTTATCAGGATATTTAAGTTAAGTTTATAATTTACATATTGCATTCAAAAGTTTATTTTGAAATATGGTTTAATTTTAAAATATGCACCTGTTCTTATTTTTATTTCATGCTCATTAGAGCCGTTACACAACGGGAGGAATACAAAGACACAATTACTAAAGTTATTAACACAACAGCTGCAAGGATTGCTTCAAACAGCTAGGGAACAAAGAGAAAGTTTCCAAAATTGTTTACGGAGATGGCTAAAACTGTGTCTCTTGATACTGCAAAGTAACATTAATGAAATACTTAGTGTTATACAAGTGAATTAGACTGAAACATAGAGTTGATTTTGAGGCTGCTCTGTGCCCAGGGCTATTAAAGGAGACACAGTTTGAACAAACTGATCAAAACAGCAGCCTCAAGTGAAGAGCAGCTGGGATTACATGCTCAATGAAACATTTCTAAAGCATTTTATAGAACAGAAATCCAAAGAGAGACTTATTCAAAGCAATGTAATCAAGCAGCACGGAGCAAAGTAGAAAAACGTGCAATGATTCCAGATAGGATTTGACAGAACATCTCTCAAGAGTGCAAGTCTGCAGAAGTTACCTTCTTTTGAGGCCAAGAAGGACTTTTTGTAGATTATGCTTCATTTTTCTTTAAAATACTGTGTGTATGTTACAGCAGGACTCGCAAAATCGATAGCCTGATGTCCCGGGACAATTGTCTCTTGCAGTCAGGTTAACAAAATGTATTACCGCCCTGCCTGACGTGCTAAGTTAAATATAGAGTTCCTTTAAAGGAACCGTATGTAGTTAATCATAAAATGGCCCTGACATGTCACTAGACATTAAGAAATCATGTTCATTTCAAATACTTATATCACTGACAACAGTGGTCCGGCCAGGATATTGTCATTTAAAAGTGACAGTTGCAGCCCACAACTGATGTTATTGTTGTCATTTTGTGTTTTGGTCTGAGGCTCCACCCTCCAGCTATCTACCAATCACGAAGTCAGTAGAGTTTCGTCATTCGGGTGGCCAGCTCTGCTCTACTGTAGTTACAGCTGCAGCTAAGAACGTGTCGGATAAAACATGTATAATGTTACGAAACCTAAAAGACCTCATTATGAATCCGAAATACATCGTGACAAAGTCCGAAATAAAACAAGGATTTGTATAGGAGATGCCTTTGAAAGATGGAGACGGCTGAAAACGGAGAAGAATATGAAGACAGACGCCAACGTTGCTAATTTTCTCCTGGACAGGTAAGATTAATCTATGTTTGGCTAACTTTGCTTCCGTACACAGTGGATTTTCCACAGTTGCCCGTGCTAAATGCGTTCATAAAAAGCTTTATATCGCACCACTAGCAGGGTATGAAAACAATCTATGTTCCAACTGAAATGTGGTATTACAGTACATCTTTACGAAATATTTGTCTAATCGCCATTAGTAAATTTTTGCGATACATAATTACTGCGCAAAACATCTCTCGTGAAGCATAAACATAATTAACAGAAGAAAAAAAATTACTGTGTAGGACTCGTCACTTGCTGGATCCTGCAGCTTAGCTGGCAACCTCGAGTCAGGGGGGATTGGGAGGGGATACACCGTTCTACAGTATTTTGAAAGTGATTGCAGTACCAGTTTTGGCCACAATCCTACATACGGTTCCTTTAAGTCTTATACCCCCGCTTTCACAGATGAGGCTTAAGGCTTTCGCCAGACTAAAATGCATATTTGAGCTGTCTAAACTGAAAATATCTTAAAATATATCAGTGCCATTGTTCTGTCTCAAGATGTACACCTGTACGTTTTTTTTAAGGTATTTTTGTATAAAAGCTGCAGAAATATCTTAATTTAACTAAGGCCGAGTCCTGGCTTAAGCTAAGACCCGTCTGTGAAACCGGGCCATAAAGTCTTACTTTTTTTTTTTATCTTACCTAATGGCTGATAAAGTAGCATTTATGAATGTAGTGATGCTTTGTGTAAAGCCATTATTGGGGAAACTACTATATTTCTGCTATTCCAAAAGCGCCACCTACTGGCAGAGAATGAACTTGCATTTTCAAATAGCCCGTCTGCTGTTTTGGTTTAGTGCTGTTTTTAAGAATTGCGAGTTATAAAGTCAGAATTGTGAGATATATACGAAAATTTACCCTATATTTTTGCACAGCAAACACGCACAGTTGTAAATGTGACAAGCCTTAAATTTGATTTAAAAAATCCTGCAGATACCGTGTAAATAGTGTAATAAAATTCCTTCCTTGATATTTGTGTTTTCAAAATGTTTTTAATTGATGTTTCGACTGATGTTTATAAAGTCACAATTGTGAGATATATGTGAAAATCAACCCATATTTTTGCACAGCAAACGTGCAGTTGTAAATGTGACAAGCTTATGTGCCTTATAGAAATATATATACATATACATATATACATACATACATAAACATATATACATATGTGTGTTTATATGTTTATATATATATATATATGTATGTTTTGAATTAATATAATTATTTATATGTTTGACTCATCGTAAAAAAATTTAAATGCTGATATATGATGTTTATCATTTTATAAGGCTTGTACCTAAACTGTAAATTATTGTATTTTATAATTTAATATGTTACTATAGACATTGCCGTACCCTGCTAATACAGTATTCATTTTATTTGTGCAGGTCTTAAAATGGGTAATAAAAAGCCTTAAATTTAATTTAAAAAATCCTGCAAATACCCTGTAAATAGTGTAATAAAATTCCTTTCTTGATAGTTTTTAAAAAAATGCTTTTAACTGATGTTTCGACTGCTATCTATGTAAACCTGTTTCTGCTGCTAAATAAAACATAAAAAAGGTAATTGCGACTTTTTATCTCACAATTCTGACTTTTTTCTTGCAACTGTGAGTTATAATTTCCTATTTTCTCAGAATTGCGAGTTTACATCTCGAAGTTCTGACTTTATAACTTGCAATTGCAAGTTTATATGACGCAATTCTGACTTATAACTCGCAATTGTGAGTTTATATCACACAATTCTCACTTAATTTCTCAGATTTGCGAGTTTATATCTCACAATTCTGACTATAACTCACAATTGCGAGTTTACATCACAATTTTAAAAAAAGTCAGAATTGTGAGTTGGTATTGTGCAATTCTTAAAAAAAAAAAAAATAATAAAAGAATTGCGAGATTTCAACTTGCAATTGCAAGTTATAAAGTCAGAACTTCAAGATGTAAACTTACAATTCTGAGAACATATCAGTCTTTTTTCCCCTCAAAATAGGAATTTCTAACTCAGAATTCTAAGTCAGAATTGCGGAATATAAACATGCATATGTGAGGAAAAAAAAGTTAGAATTACGAGATACAAACTCACATTTACATCAGAGGTGGAAATGGGCTTCTATACCCTATCTAATTTTCAACACTGAAAAAAAGGTCTTCTTCATTCAAGTTAGTTAAATTAATTTCTGGCTACCAAAATCTGAAGAATGCCTGAAGAATACCAGATATTTTGAAATTTTAGCTAGCCCTGTACAAGCATTATAGATTATAGTACACCATTATTTCATGTTCAGAGATATATCAGGATATATCCAAAACAACACTGGACCCCTTCATTGTACAAATTAGCTGAACTATTCGGTCATGTTGCTTCTCTTGCTTTACGTCATCACCATGTTGTCCTTAACAGACTTTAAAGTTTTGTATGTCACATAAGAGAAATATGCTGTACACATAGTGCATCAATTCCATCTTGAAGCACTAAGCGAAACAGCGATTTCTTGATACGTGGTTGGCTGGCCTTGCTCGCGGGCTGTTGTATCTCCGGGAACTCTTCATCAGAGAGAGTGAATGCGGTCGGGTCTCAGGCAGACACCGTGAAATGGACCCGGCTGTGGTTCACAGCTCCGGGCCCGGCACATTTGCTAAGGGCCATTAATGTCATGCCTTACCGGGACCCAGCGGCCTGCCATTCACCCTGTCTGCAACCCCCAAGTGTGCTGAATCTGTGGAGAAATTGTGCACGGACCTTTTCTAGTGGAATTCATACAGACCAGAGAACCGCTGACATTGAGGACTGATGATGTCTATTAGTCGTGTTTTTGAAAGGTTCAAGAGGTTTTAGATTGTCAGCACTCAAGTCATAAATACTGTAATTTTTGTGGCGCTCACTACTGAAAGGATGAGGGATTTGAACAAACCCCTAATGCTAACTTTGATGAGTAACTTGTCACGCACCGTTTATGCTGTGGACATGAACGATACCTCAAATCTTGCGGCATCTTGAAAGCTTTTTGAAGTGCGCTTTTGTAAGCAATCAGATCTCCAATTTTAAACATTTTATTTATTTATTTCATGAATTGTCCTAAAATGAATGAGAGACCTGTATCGAGGGAGCAAAATGTCCTAGAGACATGCAGATGAGAGGTTTGGAGTTATTTATATATTATTATTTTTTTAAAGAAGTTAATACTAGGGTGCATTAAATGTATAAAAAAGTGACACCAAAAGATTTCTGTTTCGAATAAATGCTATTTTTTATTTAACTTTCTATTTATCAAACCCTGGAAAAAATATATCACAGTTTCTAACATAATATTAAGCAGTGCAATTGTTTTCAACATCAATAATAATGACAATTTCTGAGCAGCAAATCTGCATACTAGAATAATTTCTGAAGGATCATGTGACACTGAAACGGGTGCAATAGCTGTTGAAAATTCAGCTTTACCAATACAGGAATATAATACATTTTAAAATATATTAAAACAGAAAACTGTTATTTTAAATTGTAATAATATTTCGCAATATTACTGTAGTTTTGAACAAATAAATCCAGCCTCGATGAACGTAAACATTCAAAACATAAAAAACATTTATCCTTTCAACTGTAATGCATACATAAATGCATATGTACATATGTGAGTACACCCCTCACATTTCAGTAACCATTTTAGTATATCTTCTTAAGGGACAATACTATAGAAATGAAACTTGAATATATTTTAGAGTAGTCAATGTGCAGCTTGTATAGCAGTATTAATTTACTGTCCTCTGAAAATAACTCAACATACAGCCATTATTGACAAAATAGCTAAAAACAAAAGTGAGTACACCCTAAGTGATAACAGCAGTATGTTATTTAACCATGCAAAGCCACATGTCCTATTCATCATGTTTATGTTTGTGTCTGCTCTACAGGATCATACAAAGTTGTGTATCTTGTATTAGAGCAGTTAAAATAAGGTTCGTTAAGTACAATTCTCTCATACAATTCTTCTCATCATTTTTGTTTGGTTGGAAGTTGGAACAGCAGCTACGCTAATTACTTCTCTATTTGTTTCTCTGTTTCTGCCACGGGATTTCCATCCCGTGGTAACTAGGATTTACACAAGATTCAGTCTGGATTCAGAAGAAGAGATGATGCCGACCCCTCAGAGGACCGCAGATGATGCCAGCCTTGAAACAACATACAGCACTACATAATTTTCTTACAAGTTTGATCACAGCACATAATCATTGCAATTAGTGTTCATCATCTGTTTGATTACACAGTTACTGATTTTAACATTTATATCATATGTACATCGACTTGACATACAGTATTCACCACTAAATACTAAAATTACTAAATATATTGTAGTAGCCTAAACTTTTGTACAGCGCTTTGCAACGATTCGTATTGTGAAAAGCGCTATACAAATAAACTTGAATTGAATTGAATTGAATATGGACCACTGGATGTTCAACAAGTCATCTCATGGCAAAAAACTCTCTGAGGATTTGAGAATTAGAATTGTTGCTCTCCACAAAGATGGCCAAGGCTATTAGAAGTTCAGTAACACCCTGAAACCGAGTTACACTACAGTGGTCAGGGTCATACAGAGGTTTTCCAAGATGGGTTCCATTCGGAACAAGCCTTGCAAGGGTCAGTCAGCGAAGTTGAGCACTCGTTCTGTGCGTCAGGTGCAGAACCTGGCTTCAAAAAAAACAGATGCTGCCAGTGCTCAGACTATATGCCGCACACTGCAACAAGTCAGTTTGCATAGGCATCGTCCCAGAAGGAAGCCTCATCTGAAGCTGGCTCACAAGAAAGCCCGCAAACAGTTTGCTGAAGACAACCAGTTCAAGAGCATGAATTACTGGAACCATGTCCTGTGGTATAATGAGACTATGAGATAAACTTGTTTGGCTCAGATGGTGTCCAACATGTGTGGCGATGCCCTGGTGAGGAGTACCAAGAAAATTGTGTCTTGCCCACAGTCAAGAATGGTGGTGGCTGCATAAGTGCTGCTGGTACTGGGGAGCTGCAGTGCATTGAGGGAAACATGGATTGCATTATGTACTGTACATTCTGATGCAGAACATGATGCCTTCCCTTCAGAAACTAGGATGAATGGCAGTTTTCCAACATGATAACGACCCAAAACACACCACCAAGATGACAACTGCCTTGCTGAGGAAGCTGAAGATGATGGGGTGGGCAAGTATGTCTCCAAACAAGAACCCGATTAAGGTTGCCAGATAACAATGGTGCTAACACAATATATTGACACTTTGGACAAGTTCACTTAGGGTGTACTCACTTTTTTTGCTAGCTTTTTTGGCAATAATGGCTGTATGTTAAGTAATTTTCAGGGGAGAATAAATCTATACTGCTATACAAGCTGCACATTGACTACTCTAAAATATATCCAAGTTCCATTTCTATAGTATTGTCTCTTGAGAAGATATACTAAAATGGTTGCTGAAATGTGAGGGGTTTACTCACTTTTGTGACATGCTGTATGTTTAATTGTTAAAAATGTGTCACTTTTTACTTTTACATAAGAACCAAAGTGGTGCAAAAAAAGTTGAATATAAATGAATGTTTATCAGGGTCAATCACAGGTAAACTTTCTCCCTTCTGTAATAGTAAACCCCAAACATTAGTAAAAATTGTGCAAAACTTGAGAGGGCTATGTTCTTTTTGATAACCCCCTCTATTTCCTGTTGAGCGGCCTTAGAGTACAATAGAGGAATATTTCCAAGAAAATGACGAGCTAAAGCAGCTCTGCTCTGGGAGATTTACTGACCTCTGATTTTTGTTTTTCTCCATGTTTGTTTTGCGCACTGTTGACGGAGGTCGATAACTGTTGCTTATTTTCCCTCAAATGCTTGAATCAATACCATTGTGCATCTTTCTGCCCTATGCACCATCTGAGACTGTGCTATTTTAGAAAGCTGACCAGCTCTCTCTCTTTCACTGTGCTGAGGGGACACAAAAGCACCGGCATTCAAAGCAACCTAGTTCTATCTCTATTTCACGGAACACTGCATGTATGGAACAGACGCACATCTGATTAGTCAGTCTCCTGCGACTGAATGAATAACATTTGAGGGAGTTTGCTAAGTTTGACTACTTTGAGAACTGAATTCAGCAAGTAAGCATAAAAATACCATCTTTCATATACCATCGATTTGGAATCTGCCATCCAGCAGACTTGATCGATAAACACGTACGTGGGGGTTGAATGCGTCGAAGCCCCAATTTTAAACGGTAACACATTGCTCCTTTCGGTTTAATCTGTTTCCACATTAACCCTTTAAATCTGAAAGCTGACCTCTATACACAACAATATAGGTGTTTTGTGTCAGACAAATGCATTACTGTCAGTCGGACTCAGTGAGGTGGAACGCAGCAGTAATGTAGGTTGTGATTAAGGTTATGTGTGCTGGCATATAGTTGGACAGCTAACCTTTGCCGTCTTTTAATGCTCACTTAAAGTTAATCTTTCGAAACACCAATATTTAAATTGAAAGCTACATTTTTAATGCAATCATCAACCAGTTATTACAGTAAGTCTAATAAATGAAATCTTAAATCCTACATTTTCATACAGTAGCATGTTCAACAATTATACATACAGCTTAAGTCATAAGTTTACAGACACCTTGCAGAATCTTACCAAAATAAGAGGGATCATACAAAATGCATGTTATTTTTTATCTAGTACTGACCTGAATACGATTTCACATAAAAGTTGTTTACAAGAGAAAATGATCCACAGCTGTGTGTGTGTGTGTGTGTGTGTGTGTGTGTGTGTGTGTGTGTGTGTGTGTGTGTGTGTGTGTGTGTTTTTTTTGTTCATGAGTCCCTTGTTTGTCCTGAACAGTTAAACTGCCGGCTGTTCTTCAGAAAAATCCCACAGATTCTTTGGTTTTTCAGCATATTTGTGCATTTGAACCATTTCCAGCAATGACTGTGTGATTTTAAGATCCATATTTTCACATTGAGGGCAACTCAGGGACTCATATGCAACTATTACAGAAGAAAACACGATGCATTAAGAGACAGGGGGTGAAAAATAGTAAAAAAAAAAAAAAAATGTAAAAAGGCAAAATAAGAAAAATGTACACATCTTCATTCTGTTCAAAAGTTTACACCCCACCCCATGGCTCTTAATGCAGGGGAGATACAATGTAAATGTGTATTATGTGTTGAAACCTGTATTTTCTGCTTAATATTTAATATTAATATTGAATAATATTAATGTTAATACTTTTATTTAGCAAATACATATTACATCGATCAAAACTGACAGTAAGAACATTTATAATCTTTCAAAATCTTTCTATTTAAAATAAAAATGTGGTTTAAATGTTTTTTTTACAAAAATGGCAAGCAGCTGAAGCATTTTTTAAACATATTTCATATACAAAGTGTTTTACTTATTAAAAAGATTAAATCATAAAATAATCACAATAGATTTATAAGAAATAAAAACAATATAATAATGGTTAAATAAAGATGTTTACAAAAATAGTAAGCAGCAAAAACATTTTTCTACATTGATAATAATGAGAACCGTTATTAATATCTGAGCACTAATAATAAGTGATTATAACTGAGCAAAAAGGATCATTTTGACACTGAAGACTGGAGTAAAGATGCTGGAAATTAATTTTTCCCATCACAGAAAACGTTTATTTTAAATTGTAATAATATTTCATTATTCCACAGTTTTTACTGTATTTTTGATTAAATAAAAGCAGCCTTGGTGAGCGTAAGAGCCTTTTGACCCTTGATTTAACCAATTATACTGAATTACACTATAGTTGTACTTGAGAGAAACTGAAGACGGGTTGCGCATGGCACATTTCAGTGGTTGCCTTTTCCTGCTTGATTGTCACAATAAAGGCATCGATTTCACAAGCCACTCCAGTCAGATCAATTGCGTAGGCAGTTTTCGATGTGTGTTTACTCTACAGACTGCCAGATTAGATTATGTGCGCTCAGGTAGGGGGCCCGAGTACGAAAAAAACCCTCCAGAAATCAATCCCTCATTGGCACGGCGTTCTGAAAGCGCTGATCTTGAGCATATGTCCTCTAATTACTCTGATGGGAGCTTGCTAATGGGCACAGAGCCGGCCTCACGCTCACTGCGAATGCTCGTTAATGTCACTGTCACAGCGTAGATCCCCGGGCCCCGAGATCAAGGCTTGGGAGGGTGGACGGCCCCTAACCGCCCCGGCTTCCCCCCGCCAGTACATGAAACCGTCTCACTTCCCTGTCTAATTGCTCTCTAAATTATTAACCTCGATGAAAGGAGGACAGTGTCCCGTTTGACCCCGCTTATATAGCTGAAGGTTTGGGAGCCGGTGCTTCATGAGAAATGTGTGAATGCATGCATATTTAACCATCTGTGGAAGATTTGCCATTTGCACAGGTTATTACCGACTTTGACCTCTCGTATGAATTTCTGCATATTTTTTCTATTTTACGCATAAGCGAGAGACATCTCGGGTTTGTTTTGTTGAATTTGCTGTGGCAAAAAAAGGGAAAAAGTGTACTCGGTTCTGACAAATTTAATTAGCTTGTGAATTAGGGTGAATTAATCGCAGCTGTGGGTGTGTGGTTGCATTGTGACGTCTCCGCAGGTAAGGAAAATGCCTGTTCGCCGCACTACCGAAGACTGAGTAATTATGTTTGTTTTTTAATACCCTTGTTTTGGCGTAATTGCCAGTCCCAGCATGCCCACACACCTGCAAGAACAAATGTGATTTATTCATCAATTCAGTGGTAGTGGTTTACACATTACAAAGCATAAACAATTCCCTCATGGTATTGTTAATAATTCAGTAGGTTATACGTTAATAATAGATAAATTCTACTGTCTCTGTAAATAGCTTGTAAATGTCACAGGCTCCGTTTTAAGGTGGCGTGTTTAACCAGCATGTGTTTCATCACCTCAGTTGCCAGATCACCTATGTGGAACGTTGTTTTCCATTAAATAGACACTTGTTGAAAGTGTAAAGGCAAGCGGAGCATCTTTTTAAAGGTTATTTTAAAGTAATTTTGTTGGTATTTAGTGAGTGTTGGTGAAGCTGCTACAGATTATCAGCAGCTTGTAAAGTGAAAAAATAAAGCAGATTTTTTTACGGTGTACATTACTTATATAGTTTATTTTTTAGTAATATTTTGGGTTTCTTGAAGTACGATTTGAAAATGAAAATGCGGATGGAATTGTGGAATCCAGTCATAAAAATTTACTGTTTAACACAGATTTTCACAGAATTTGCCAAATTTTAGATTAATAAATCAAAAGAAGGTCAGTACACTCAAACCAAATTGCGATATGGACTAGTGTCTGTGACAATTAAGGTGCAAAAAAGACTATTTAAATATGAATCCTGCATGTTCTTTGTGTCTCTGTGGGAATGAATGGTTCAGATGCATGATTTCATTTACTGTACACATACGGAAGCGTGACACTTGCAGTGCCACTTTATATGAGTACATGAACACATAAACATTATCTGATCTCTAGAACTGCTCTGAAAGTCATTTAATGAGCCTTTTTCCCATTTTTTTTAACTATTGTCATATCATATACAAACAGAAACTTAAAGGTCTTCACAGCAACCCTTCAAAATAAAAGTTAGGTTTAACTTAACAAAATGTGATAGAAAACATGTTAGGTAATATAATAATAGTACTATTACAAATTATTGTTAAGCAGTATTTATCAGAAAAATTTAAATGCATAACAGTTTTTCTTGGAGGATAAAATAAGTAATATTGTTTTTTTATTAAATCAATTAATTAGAGTGGAATCTAGAAAAGTCGTGGAAAACAGAATTTGTTTAAAAAAACTGAATTTGAGAACAAAAATGTATTACATTGTGTAATTTTTTTCAGGGTTTCAATTAATTGGATATGAATCATATTTTTAATTTAACCATTAAAATGGATTCTAGAAAAATTAACGCTGGAAATAAATGGAATCCAAAAAAATGAAAATGGAAAGAAACTGAATTTGGAGGACAAATTTGGAAAAAAAATAAAACAAATTTTATAGAGCATACAGCATACTCTATTTTTTTTACATCACTTAATTTTCTTTTTTTTAAACAGTGTATTGTTTAGTAACATCACTTTTTTCACATTGTACTTTTACAGTGTATTTTTATTTATTATTATTGCTTATATTTTTCAGTTTACTGTAAAAACATTTAAGCAATACACATTAAAAATACACTGTAAAAAACTATTTAAATAATATACACTATAAAAAAAACACAAAAATATCTAGGCATTTAACTAAAATTAAAAAAAAAAAAAGATTATTGGAGAATGTTGTACAAGAAAATACTATTTCAGTCTTTGTACTTCAAAATTCCATCCTTAATTCAGTGCCATTTCTTTTTTAAATGTTTGTGACAATTACGAGAAATTTACTATTTACTGTTTCTGGTAATCTTGACCAATCATAAGGCCGTATCTGCCATTTTTTGTCCGACAAACAAACCAGACAGGAGACTAGATTAACGCCGGTGGACTTTAATTTGAAAAATGGTGTGTATTTACGTCTTTCCTCAATTGAAACAAGATATCTGATGTTCATTTCGTGCTATATCTAGTAAAGAGGAAGAGATGATCGGTTTATGTGCTGAACTGAGGCCACAGCGATCTGTTACAACTAGGGTTGTGTATCGAGCATTTCGATTCGCTTAACTAATCCTGCGTTCGCATTTTAATGTGATTTTAACATTTAAAATCAAAAAATTTAAGCGCAGGAAGGGAAAGAACTCTTGCACTGTTTGCGTGCGGGTCACGTTTGTTTTGGCCATTACGTGCATTTCCACTATAGAAAAGGTTGTTCTGGGCCAGATCTGACTTCTCTTTCACATTTTTACCACCCAATATGCACAAAATACATCAGTATATCATCATAAACACATCCATTTTTGTCTTAAGTGAACGCATGTGTAACAGTATTTTGGGGGGGGGGAAGCGAGCACTATAGCGAAAATGGCAGATCACGGAATAAATGTTATGTTCCAGGTTATGCAGGAGATGTTAAGTGCAGGGATGGTTAGTGTCTGTAACTTACTCAGAAAGGAAAGGAAAACAAATAAGGCGTTCTAATAAAATAAGGCGAGCCACTGAAGTGACATAATTAGCTTACTGCTAGCGATAGCCTGTTACATTGCAGTACACAAGAATTCACTTACCACATAAACGGAGAGATGACTGCGCTGATGATGGCAAATGATTTACAGATCCTGAGCATCACTAACAAGCGTCTAAACTTATGTGGTAAGTACTGCCGCTGCAATATGACGTTACACAGAGCACATGCAATCACAAAAGTGAAAGTAAAATGATCGTGCATTCAAAACGGCAGTTTCAGTGAACCGTATATTAATAGCGGCTTGAGCTCTGTGATTAAATATATATTTCCTCCATATGCTACTGAAATGAGCCGCTCTGTGAAACAGCCAATCAGAGCAGAGCTTATCATTATTATTCATGAACCTTCCAAATAAGGTAATAACAGACCATTTCATTCTAGAGACAAATCCTAGGGTTGTAAATGGACCTGTAAAACCGTTTCTGGAGAATTTTTGCCCTTTCCTATGCCATATACCTTCTATGTAGATATCAGAGGACAATTTAAAATATTGTGTCAATGCATTCTATGGCACCTTTAATGTTTGAAATTTATATTAGTCTGGTTGTTTCTGCTGTGGTATTTTTTGTTAAAAACCATATGTAAAAGTTCCTCTTAGACCTAAGTGTTCTGTGGTCTGCTGATTTTTGTTCATGTTATTCAGCTACAACAGAAAACTTGACTTAATTTTTTATTGACCTTTTTATGTTATTAGAATCAAAACTAGGAATCGTTAAGAATCTGAATTGATAAAATTCAAACAATACCCAACCCTAGACACAAAACATTAAAGAGCTATGAAATGGTATTTATTGTTTGAATTTAGGGATGCACCGATACCAATCGGTCGATAAAGCTTGCGCGTTTTGTCAGTAATCAGCGGTAAATGCCATCAGGTGCGCGATTTCACGTTGAGCCGTATATACTACACACAGCCGTTGTTTACCGACGAGCTGCGCATAGCAATGTTCATTATCAGTGTGAAAGTGCGCAGCTCGTCTGTAAACAACGGCTGTGTGTAGCATATACGGCTCAACGTGAAATCGCGCACCTGATGGCATTTACCGCTGATTACAGAACCGGCTTTACTGACAAAACGCGCAAGTTATCGACCGATACATATCGTGCATCCCTATTTGAATTTCTAAAAAATATACAAAATTTGAAAGCTGAGACTTTAATTTGGTCTTTTCTGTTGACACATTGTCAGTTTTCTCTTTGCAATGTATTTTTCACTGCGTGAGAACATAATGTGTGGCATGAGAACGGCATGGATTGTCGGATATATCAACAGTATATCAAAAGGGGGAGGGGGGGGGTCTGTTACTGGAAAAGCCACACTATTTTGGAAACAGTTACTGTTAAGCTAATAAAAAATCCATTTGCATTCATAGTAGGGTTGGGCGATGTCGACCAATTCGGCATCGTACGATGTCTAATGGGAAACATCGCGATGGACGATGACATCGTCGTCATAGGCGGGGGGTTGGGGGGGGGGGGTGATGGCTGTTGTTAAATAATTAATTCATAACGAAGCCTACCATTTCCACTACCTGACCCGCATGGTCTTTGTTTTACCCATAACCAAACAAGGGCTGCAACAACTAATCGATAAATCCATTTCCATTTATGCATAAAAGTTCATTATGACAGTCTGTGTTAAGTTTACTGAATGAGCGTCAAACATCCGGAACACAGACGGGGAGACAATTAATCCTCAACGCAAAAACATTCATTGTGCTGAAACATCTGTCCTTGAATGTTAAATTTAGATTTAAAATACCAGATTTTTACCACCGCGGTGGTAATGGACCAACTACCGCAGGTGGCGCGGTGTTTTTATATATATCAAAATAAATGAGGCTCAAACATTAATAACAAACGTGCGTGTTTATTTTAGCAATTCGGTCAGTGAACAAGCAGCCTACAAAACGCTAAAATAAATCAAATAATGAATACATTTAAATAAGAAAGTAGCCTAAATAAGTGTTAAATATGCTATTAAACAGACATTCGTTGCAAAAAATTCCTAACAACCTCGACAGCTCATCGGAATTACTGGCCCGAGTCCGACTGGAACCTGACTTTCTCTTTCTCTTCCACATTGCACAGCTGCTGTTTTTAATAGCGAAGTAATGACATTTATTTTCGTTTCTTTAGTTTATAAAGTTAATTTAGAAATATATTTGGAACACGTTTTGTTTGTAAAATTCAAGTTTTTGTTTTTTAAAGTAACGACCAAGCGGTTAATGGTCAATTTATAGCCTTCTCAAGTCATCACAATTTAAAATCCATAGATATAAAAAAACCTTAAAGCATGTCACAATATTAGTTTATTCGTTTAACCTAGATAAATCCTATATACTAATAGGCGCATATAATCATTTTGCGGAGAGCTTTTTGGAGAAGCGCATTTGCACGACATGGAGATGCCAGCGCCATGTGAAACTTAATTTTTGCTCATAAAGGTAAGAGTAAAATTTACTTTAAACTATTACTTAACTAGGCTACTATGAAACGAAATAATTCAAATCAAAAACAAAACTCATTCATTCACGGGGCTTTGCGACCAGCTTAACACTACTGCGTGCATTTGAACGCGGAACTCTGCTGGAGGCACTTGCGCTCGCTGCTGCTGATGCTGCTGCTGTTGGCGGGACACTAAACACAGCCACGGCAGAATAAATAGCAGAAACACTGTATTTTATGCTTGTTATAGTGTGTTTTTCTTCAGATTTTTTTTTCTTTATTACGAATAATCGTTAGTTGCAGCCCTAAACCAAACCATAAATAAATAAAGATAAATTACACACAAATTACCACCTGCCAATCACTTTTTCCGCCTCATTTATTAATGTAAACGAACATAGTTCGTGTAATTCGTTTGGAGTTCACTGTAATTTGTATTGTGATCGCTACCAACTTCCTTATTATTTCCTCATAATAATAATAATAATAATAATAATAATGATAATAATAATAATAATAGTAAAGTAAGTAAAATGCGGAAATTGAAAGCATGCATTTCATTTGGCTGTATAGTGTGATTTAAGTGTGCGTTTTTCACGAGCTGGTTGCTGCTGCGGCGGGGGCGGGGCGATGGATCGCGATGCCGGCTCAGCATCGCGATGCCTATCGGCCATCGGCGATGGACGATGGCATCGTCTATCGACCCAACCCTAATTCATAGTACTACTTTTAGTACTCATTAGTTGCCTGTGACCTTGTGGTTCTGAAGGACAGTCAAGCAGCTTTTGACATTGACCGCAGTGCCTTGACCTTCTGGCTAGAGGGAGTAGATCACACAAAGTGTAGGACTTTTGCTACAGATCAGCCTACAAAGATGTCACTTTACAAATGTGCCTCTCCTTCCGTGATAAATGTCCTAGATCAGGTTGATGACACACAGGGAGAAAGCTATTTATGGAATATGCTAATGGGATATAGGAAATCACAACCCTACTTACACAGATATAGGTCTTTCCCTTCCCTACTAAACATTTGGTAGCTCATCAGAAAGTCTTTCTAAATCCCACTGAATTGCTCAATGGTGTGTCCCGAAAACATCCTTTGGGTGTGTAATTTATGTGGCCTGGATCATTGGCTCCTGTCAGAACTGTGTTGATTGTCTGCTGTCTGTTGGACTGTGATTATTAAATCTGGTTCAATGATGCAGAGGAAGCATCAGGATGTATGTTTATTTCTCTTTGGAAGTTATCAAAGTGACAGCTTCATACTAGCGTGGATTTTACAGCACACACCGATGATAAAAAAAAAGGACGTAAATGCCCACATACATGCTTACGACTTGAACCTGCCGGTCCTTTTCCAAATACCAGTTAGCTAGTTAGAGTGTTTGGAGAGATTTTCTCATTTATTTTCTCTTGCTCGCTCACTTGCTCTCTTCCTCTTGAGCTGAGCCGAGTCAATCACAACATCATTTCAAGTGGATAGTTCATTAAGCAATGCAAATTGGAAAATGAAGTGAGCTCTTTTAAAATGCCACCACAAGCACCTCTCCTGTCATCAGCGACAATCAGAATTTAAAGTTAATGCTAAAATAGTCTTTACTTGAAATGTATTTAGTATATAAATGTTTGCATATTTTAACATTTACAATCAAAATTCAAAGTCAATAGGCTAGTTTAATCACATTTTAATGGTTACAAATAATTGAGTTTCAAGCTGCCATTTGGGGTTTTAATGTGGGTTATAATTAATTTTTTTGTATACCTAATCACACACTACTTTTTAAAATGTGGGGTCAGTAACATTTTTTAACAAATTAATACTTTTCTTTAGAAAGGGCGCATTAGATTAATCAAAAAAATGAGAGTAAAGACATTTATAATGTTATTAAAGATTTCCATTTCAAATAAATGCTGTTCTTTTGAACTGTCTGTTCATCAGATAATCCTAATTTATCATGGTTTCCACAGAAATACTAAGCAGCTCAACTGTTTTCAGCATTGATAATAATAAGAAATGTTTCTTGAGCACCAAATCAGCACGATAGAATGATTTCTGAGTAATGATGCTGATAATTTAGCTTTACAAAATGTATATTCAAATAGAAAACAGTTATTGTAATAATATTTCACAATATTAATGTTTTTACTGTATTTTTTATCCCAAATTGAATGAATAAATAAATAAATAAAATAATGCATCCTTGGAGAGCATAAAAGACTGACAGTTTATGAACCACTTGGATGAGTTTAGGGGTGGGGCTATCTGATTTTTTGACCAATGATGGACAAGGAGGCGTGTCCAAGGAAACATGTTTAAAAACAGTGCAATTGCAATTACTTTTGGTGATATTCACTATTTAAAGAAAAATAAAAAGACAAAGCCAGACGAATCAAATTCTAATGGTCTAATTTTTCCACAGTTTGATCCTTTTTGATTGATATGCATTTCAACTCGGATTGAGTTTGAGAAAAATGGGTGGTTGACAGCAGTCTCTCTGAACAGTTCTCAAGATTGATAGATTACCATGTCAGTATAGTTTCTGTTCACATTTTGTCATTATGACAGCAGAATATGAATGTGGTTTGTATTCAGAACGTCTGCGGTTTTGAATCCATTGCTGTTTCTCTCAGTATTTTTCTCACACCTAAACTTTAGTTTCACTCCACCCTCTGTCTTTCTGACCTAAACCACAGTATGTTTGTATCATCGACTTGAGTATTGTGAGTACTAGCTGCATCTGTTTGTTTTGGCACTTTAGCAACTCAGGAGAAGGTCAAAGATCTGCTGCTGAGGTGGTGCAATAGAAGCGTCAATAACTGAGCCTATAGTTTTATATATGGTTGTAATATATTGTTGTAACACTTCAACTGGCTCCAAAATCCCAGTGCTTGTGGTCTCCATGTTGCTTGAGACCCCTGCTCTAGTGTAAAAACTGCCCTGAGAGACCGGTGTTTGAAAAGTAACAAAAACATGTATGAAATGAAAACTTTTAGGCTATATAGTATATCAAGCTACTCTAAGAAAGGAAATAATAGTTTATTTCTGCAGTCCCTGTGCTCGGATCTGTAATTCCCTGAGTTTCCTCTCTCTCCTCCATGAAGCTGCCTGAGGCCTCCTGCCTCATGTACGTTCTCCACCTGACAGCTTGCAGATCCTGTCTCTGTAATTCAGGATGGGATTCATTGCTCTTTGGAGCCACATAAAATCTGTATTACAACCATAAAGAATTTTGGCACTTTCAGTGTGTTTTCATCCACCATTTAATTCAAAGAAGTGTACAATACTGCTATACATTAGTCAGGTGCGACTCTTTGGAAAAAAAAAAGAAGAAGAAGAAAATATGTGCACCTGGTAACTAGAGATTCAGTTAGAGATCTGTCTGTCTGTCTGTCTGTCTGTCTGTCTGTCTGTCTGTCTGTCTGTCTGTCTGTCTGTCTGTCTGTCTGTCTGTCTGTCTGTCTGTCTGTCTATTGTTCTGTTATTCTATCTGTCTGTGTATCACTATGTCTAATGTATGTGTATCTGTCTGTCTGTCTGTCTGTCTGTCTGTCTGTCTGTCTGTCCCTCTGTCTGTCATTTTATCTATCTATCTGTCTGTCTGTCTGTCTGTCTGTCTGTCTGTCTGTCTGTCTGTCTGTCTGTCTCTGTATCTGTCTGTCTCTGTATCTGTCTGTCTGTCTGTCTGTCTGTCTGTCTGTCTGTCTGTCTGTCTGTCTGTCTGTCTGTCTGTCTGTCTGTCTGTCTGTCTGTCTGTCTGTCTGTCTGTCTATTGTTCTGTTATTCTATCTGTCTGTGTATCACTATGTCTAATGTATGTGTATCTGTCTGTCTGTCTGTCTGTCTGTCTGTCTGTCTGTCTGTCTGTCTGTCTGTCTGTCCCTCTGTCTGTCATTTTATCTATCTGTCTGTCTGTCTGTCTGTCTGTCTGTCTGTCTGTCTGTCTGTCTGTCTGTCTGTCTGTCTGTCTGTCCCTCTGTCTGTCATTTTATCTATCTATCTGTCTGTCTGTCTGTCTGTCTGTCTGTCTGTCTGTCTGTCTGTCTGTCTGTCTGTCTGTCTGTCTGTCTGTCTGTCTCTGTATCCGTCTGTCTGTCTGTCTGTCTGTCTGTCTGTCTGTCTGTCTGTCTGTCTGTCTGTCTGTCTGTCTGTCTGTCTGTCTGTCTTTTTATTGATCTATCAATCTGTCTGTCCCTCTGTCTGTTATTTTATCTATATATCTATCTATCTATCTATCTGTCTGTCTGTCTGTCTGTCTGTCTGTCTGTCTGTCTGTCTGTCTGTCTGTCTGTCTGTCTGTTTCTGTATCCGTCTGTCTGTCTGTCTATCTGTCTGTCTGTCATTTTATTGATCTATCAATCTGTCTGTCTGTCTGTCTGTCTGTCTGTCCCTCTGTCTGTCATTTTATCTATCTATCTGTCTGTCTGTCTGTCTGTCTGTCTGTCTGTCTGTCTGTCTGTCTGTCTGTCTTTCTGTCTGTCTGTCTCTGTATCCGTCTGTCTGTCTGTCTGTCTGTCTGTCTGTCTGTCTGTCTGTCTGTCTGTCTGTCTGTCTGTCTGTCTGTCTGTCTGTCTTTTTATTGATCTATCAATCTGTCTGTCTGTCTGTCCCTCTGTCTGTTATTTTATCTATCTATCTATCTATCTATCTATCTATCTATCTATCTGTCTGTCTGTCTGTCTGTCTGTCTGTCTGTCTGTCTGTCTGTCTGTCTGTCTGTCTGTCTGTCTGTCTGTCTGTCTGTCTGTCTTTTTATTGATCTATCAATCTGTCTGTCTGTCTGTCTGTCTGTCTGTCCCTCTGTCTGTTATTTTATCTATCTATCTATCTATCTATCTATCTATCTATCTATCTATCTATCTATCTATCTATCTATCTATCTATCTATCTATCTATCTATCTATCTGTCTGTCTGTCTGTCTGTCTGTCTGTCTGTCTGTCTGTCTGTCTGTTTCTGTATCCGTCTGTCTGTCTGTCTATCTGTCTGTCTGTCTTTCTGTCTATCTATGTGTCTGTCTGTTGTCTATCATTTTGTCTATCTGTCTTTCTGTCTGTCTGTCTGTCTGTCTGCCTGCCTGCCTGCCTGCCTGCCTGCTGTCTATTGTTCTGTCATTCTGTCTATCGTTTTATCTGTCTGTCTGTCATATCTTTTGTATCTATCTCTTGTTTGTTTTTGTCATTCTCCATTTTGTTTGTCTGTTTTATAGTTTTATCTGTCGTTCTGTTATTGTTCTAATGTTCTACCAATTTATCTTCTTCATTCTACAGTTATTTCTTTCTATCATTCTATTTATTGTTCTATCATTTTATCTATTGTTTTATCTTTCTATCGCTCTATCATTCTTTGTGGCATTCTGTCATTCTGTCATCTCATTTATTGTTTTGTCATTATTACTATCAGTCTATCTACAGTATCTATAATCACTACTTCATGCTGGTTATTTTCGACCTCATGCCATTGTCATGTCAAAAGTAATCTTTTGATGTTTTCAAACATTCATTAATTTTCTCAAAATCTAAACTGTTTCCGTGAGTCATGATTAGCCTTAAGCATCAGTGTAGTTCATAGCTGCTTAGCATTAACTTATTTTACACATGACTGGACCTGATATTGTCATCTTCTAAACCACTAGCTGCTCAGTCCCGATGAGTGTGACGTCGAACCGCAGGCACTTTCTGAATGCCACAGCTATAACAATGCCTCTAATTATATTGTGTCTGTTGCTGTCACTGTCTCGCTGTTCCAGACGCAGATGAGACATGGTACCCTCACCTCTGTCAGCCTGATGTCCTCCCGTCATGTTCAATGAGTCAGTGTTCTGTAACATCACTCCGCTTCATCAGAGCTTGTGTTGAGGTAATCAAGTATGTTATTCAGTGGCAAGAGTTTCAAAATAGCATGATGCATTTGAAGAACCACGTCATCAATGAAGCAAATCCTCACCTCTCTCGTCTCTTTCGCACTTGTCTCTTTAACTGCTGGCCAATTAAAACCTGCCTTCTGTGCAGTATACACTATATATGCCTATTATATTATCTGTGTTTAAATGCATGTTTGCAAGTGTCAAAGTATCGTTTTAGAAATAAAAAATTTATTTATCCAATTTTGTTTAACAAATGTCTTAAAAGTCAATATAAAGATCTAATCAATACTTTTATTCTGCAAGGACAATTGTGCAAAAGTGGTAGTAAAGACATTAATAATTAAAAAATGAAAACAAGAAATTTCAAACGAATGTTCTTTTGAACTTTTATCAAATAATCATGAAAAAAGCATAGTTTGCCTACAGAAATAAATTTCATTTTAAAAAATAATAAATGTGAAGATAGTTATTTTAAGTCTGAATAAAAATTATTGTTTTTATTGCATTTTTTATCAAAAGTAAGTCTTGCTGAACAAGGACCGAACCCAAAACTTTTGGACAGTAGTATATTTTCCCCGTGAGTTGAGAAACAAATGTTTCTCACAAACCTTACAGTAGCTATTCATCCATCAGTTTCCATTTTATCTGTCATAAAGAGAAAGTCGAGTATTTATTGTTGTTTATTGCTTGTGATTAGTGGTTTGTCAAGCGTAATTTATTAAGCCCAATACTTGATTTTGCTCTGGCTTGTCAGTTTGATTTTGAAATCGTTTGTTTTTATATGCCATTGTGTGCTAACAATATCACACGCTTGTCTGCAGTGGCCGTATAGTGCAGTATTTTTAGCAGTGAGTGGCAGAGATCAGAATTTCTGCACATGGTCGAACAAAAGCATTCAAAGAAGTCTGACAGGCTTCACATGCTAAATTTACGCATCCCACTGTATCAAGACATATTTTTCTCGGAAAGTAATAGTTACATCTAATGTATTTTTTTGTCCTGTAATGCTGTAATGTCTTTTAGAAAGCCATTTTTTAAGTTAGAGTGGCAAACCACAATGTACAGTACAGCTGCTACAGATTCTAGCTTTTTTTTTAATAAACGTTGATGGATGAAAAGCACCGAGGCAAAGACATTTTATCGCACTCGGGAGCAAGAGAGGTCAGCGTGTGCAGTTATTCACTTTTTGACTTTTAGTACTTGGACTCTCTCTCACTTTCTCTCTTTTTGGCTCTTTGGTAACAGTTCCTCTGTGGCAGTAAAGAAATTGAAAACCGTGACTCACTGATAAGGAGCACAATTGCTGGCCAGTCTAAGGGCTGTCAGACGGAATGTACTGTCTGCAAAGACAAGAGAAAACGAGGGAAGGGCATGTCATGTTCTTCCAGAGTTTTTCAAACTTATCTGCAAGATTTTTGTCCCCAAGTGGCTCCTTAAAATGTAATTGTCCTATCGCGGGCTCTTTGTTCCTTAATAGCTTTATCCTAGAGGATTGCTTAGTCAGCGGCTTTTTTCATGAATTTTATTTCTTAAAGTGTTGCTGTACTCGGGTTAATTCACACAGAGAGGCCTGAGATGATCAGATTCACTGGCTGTGTCCTACAGCATAGTGCACCAACTCCCCATCCATATACTATCCACATAGATAACTACCTTAAAAGGCAGTGTCTTTAATGTGTTACCGTGTGGTTTCATCATAGTGAGTTGTTCTGTGGTTGAGGCTTTTCTGTGGCAAATTGCTGTTCTTTTATATTTACAGTTGATACAAACAGATTTATATTATATATATATATATATATATATATATATATTTTATTTTTTTTTCTAATTAATTACATTATTACAACGCCGTTTTAGTGCCATGTTAAAAAATAAAAACAAATCTAAGATTACAAGATTAAAGTCAAAATATTTTGAGAATAAAGTAGAAGTATAACGAGAATAACGATGAAATTCCGAGAATAAAGTCAAAATGTTTCGAGAATAAAGTTAAATTATTTTGAGAATAAAGTCAAAATTAAGAGAATTAATTAGTTAAATTAAGCTATATTGTGTTTTTTCCTTCTGATGTTTCTTCATATGACGGTGTTTTTAGTGCCACATTAAAAGAAAAAAATATGAGATTAAAGTCTAAATATTTGTAAAATAAAGTCTAAATATTTCTAGAACAAAGTCAACATTACGAGAATAAAGTTAAAATATTTCGAGAATAAAGTAAAAATTGCAAAAATAAAGTTGAAAAGTTTTGAGAATAAAGTCGAAAAGTTTCTAGAATCAAGTTGATATGTTTCGAGAATAAAGTCGAAGTTTCGAGAATGTAGTCAAAATGTTTTGAGAATAAAGTTGAAATGTTTTGAGAATAAAGTTGAGATATTGAGATGGATTTTGGCACTTATACCGCAAATATATATTCTTAAGGACATCAACAACTAAAATAAACCTCCAGAAATGTGTACAATATGGGACCTTTAAATTGACTTTATGGTTATTTTCCAAACTGTCTGCTATAATAGAACGTCTCTGATCACTTTACAGTGCATTATGGGATTGTCTTTGCGGAGAATGGACCCTTTTTACATTTCTGGGGTTCTCAGAAGCGAAAGTCGTCATAGTTGGATACATTTCTATAGTAGTGAATGGAAACTAAAACAGATATATTTTGTGTTCTCATTTGCCATTTCTATGACTTTCCAAAAGAGGAAGAAACAAAGAGAGAGATTGATTACCTTGGATCAAATAGAGAGAACCCCATCCAATTACATTTTTTTGTAATTGCCAAGGTTAAAAAATACAAAGGACTAGATTTGCGCAAACTGTCTTTTGGCGTTAAAATAGTACTGTCAGAATTTACTAAAGATGCGCAGTGAAGAAAAGGCGTGGACACAGTTATTTTTGCACATGACCTTATTGAATATGCATTTTTAGGAGTTTCCCTTTTAGACATAACATTTATGGGAGGACAGTGTTAAAATGAATCACGCAACAAGCTTTACTAACATTTGTGCACGTCAAATTTCTGGTATTTGCGCCATTATTTATCACCCAAAAAAGCATGTCTTAAAGCATGCAGGCGTAATATGCGCTGCTCTTGGTAAATTGCGCTGGTCATTATGAAAATTATCCGGCTGTGCCTGTTATTTATTGTGCACATTGTCAGTAGATCACATGCTTTTTACCCTCCCATCAGTGCTTTTATGGAATTGCGCTCTAATGCAAATGTGCCCTGTTTAGTAAATCTGGCCCAAAGTATAGTGTTAAAAATGTACATTCAGTTTTTAAAAGAAATTAAAACATAAATAACTTTGCTAGATTTACAATTAATAATAAATGCATCATTACTCACATCACACAGCTAATTGGTTTCTTTTCGCAGCCAATGAGCTTCCTGTTCAACATTCAAATACTAGTGCTTGTGCACTAGTGCTAGTGCTTGCTGTAGCAGTTGCAGCGCCCCCTTCAGAAACCCTCCACCTTCCCCAGCTCCACCTGTATAGATCTGCTACAGGGTGATTTCATGATTTCATTTAATTATAAATGGGAGTTCTTTTATATGTGTTATATATAACAAGTGTGCTCATAATTAAGTTAACACATTAAAATAATATGGTAAGACACAGCAATTTGCAATATCAAGCAGCAAAATGAGCTGTTTTGTACAGATAAAAATTGCTGGATGTGAACGAGACTGGAAGTCAGACCCATAAAATTTACAAATAGACGCACTCGTTCTAACGGGAAAAATAAGGTGGATATGACAGCACAATTTGGCCTTCTGGGCAGTCTGCTGTTATGTCTAGATAGTCAGCTTACTAGAGTTTGAAACAGTGGATCATTATGCATTTTTTTTTCTCTGTGCACCTGTGTGAGTTAGTGTTTATATGGTTTATGTTCATGAAATGCAGTTGATCTCTAGAAGCCTGTTATCATGTGACTGACTGACAGCCAGGGACATCTGTTGCTGTCCCAAAGGGGTTTTGTATAAAAGAACCAACCACAGTGGAGTGTGTGTTGTGTGCCGAATAATGAGCATCCAGCCAGAGCTCCTCAAGAGACAGGTGTTCCTACATCTGTGGAATTACCTGCCCTGTTCCAAAGCCAATGAAACAAGGGGAATGTTTCTAAGGTCTGCCATGTTACTTTGACTGCAGTGTCACTCTGATGAGATTGCATAAGCCTGACTTAATGCACAGAATCATGCAGCTGTGGTCTGAATTTCACCTGGTTTTGTTTGCAATTCTGCCTCAACATGTTCCTTTGAACGACTTTTAAATGTTAAAGGGACGGTTCACTGAAAAATGAAAATTCTGTCATTAATTACTTATCCTCATGTCGTTCCAAACCCGTAAGACCTTGGTTTGTCTTTGGAACACAAATTAAGATATTTTTGATGAAATCCAAGAGCTTTCTAACCCTGCATATACCCAAGGTCATTGGTTTGATTTTGTAGTCAATGCATGAACAATGCATGAACTTTGAAAAAATGTATACTGTACATTGAGTGCAGTAGTCGCTTTTCTCAAAGTGTCTGCCAAATGCATAAATGTAATGGATATGGCTTAGGTTTCTTCATTTTTTTTCATCTGTTTTATCATCTGCCAACTTAAAACCAAGTAAATCAAATCACCTAACAAAAGTGATTGCACACCTCTTCTCAACAAACCGCATGAATCATGCATAATGCATGTCCTCAGTGCAAGCTAGGTTAAGTATTGAAGTTTAAAACTCTGACCCTAAGCATGAGCAATTGTAATGATGTCTTAGCAAGTACCTCTAATTAACTGAAAGAACTGTAGTCTGTTTATGCTACGACTCTCTTTGTTTTCTTTCTTTTAGTATGCTGTACAGTTCAGTGTTGTGACTTGACTTGAGTGGTTAATCAAATAAATGGATGGCTGTTCATCTTGGCAGGGACAGCCACCCTTCACTCTAGTGTCTAGAGCATTTAAATGCCAAAACCCTCTCTCAGACTAGACAGCATGTCCAGTAAATCCAATTTGTTTTATATACAGTATAGATTTTCATAACACTACAGCTTAAGTGTTTCATGATCAGCATTCACAGCTCCTGCCAGCACAGTTGCAGAACTAAACTTTAGGAACTGACAGCTCTACTGCAGGACCTTCTGACCTCTACGATTTCAAAATCATTTGACATCCAATCTGGAATGTAAGCTGGCGGTTTTTCATTCCCAGAGTAAAGCTGTCACCTTTCCGCGTACAGCACACATGCGGTCTGTCTGAATTATTGATGGTGGACTGCAGTTCCTAAGATTCAGTGTGCAAAAAACATTTAGCTGTTATGAAATATATAAAGCTGATTCATTGTTCTGTGAAAGAAATAATTCAGGCTTGAGAATTCATAATCTTGAAGCACTTGATTTAATCCAGTTAGTGGCCAAAAATCCAGAGAACACAGATGGAAAGGATGTTTTTTTTTTCTTTTGGTTTTGTAATTTCACAAAGGCTGGAAGATGTCCAGCTTCATTCACTGTGCTTGAGGAAAATAAACAAGGTTGCATTTTTAGTTAAATGGTATTGTTACTGCAAATGAGGGCGAGACCTATATATTTCTCCATGTCTTTTCATTGCCCATGCAGAACAGATTAAAGTCTAAATCTGTTTCTGTTGAATGGTATGGAGCATTGAGGGCAGTAGATTGAGTCTAGTAATTTATTCAGGGAGGACAATAGAGGTATATTGCTCAAATGGTCATCAGAGTGGAAAAATGGCCTTTAGATTCTATCAGCATAGGTTATATTCAACCCTTTGAAATCTTCCACATGCATGACCAGATTTTAATTTGTGTGATAAGGCTATCATGGATGTCATTCTCAAAATGCAGAATGAGGAGAAATTATAATATTGCATGATTATATGTCAATCTGGGTGATTTGAGGTAATTTATATAATATACAATTGATTAAAATTCAAATTAAAGAAACAAATGATATATTTTATAGTATTATTTGTATTTATTGCTTTATAAAATTATTGATTTATATTACTTTTGACTTATTAATACTTTTGATAGAAGGGATCATACAAAATGCATGTTTTTTTTTTATTTAGTACTGACCTGAATAAGATATTTCACATAAAGTTTTCATATAGTCCACAAGAAAAAAAAATGGCCCCATTCAAAAGTTTACATACACTTGATTCTTAATACTGCATTGTTACTTGAATGACCCACAACTGTGTTTCTTTTGTTTAGTGATAGTTGTTCATGAGTCCCTTGTTTGTCCTGAACAGTTAAACTGCCCGCTGTTCTTCAGAAAAATCCTTCAGGTCTATATGCAACTATTACAGAAGGTTCAGACACTCACTGATGCTTCAGAAGAAAACACAATGCATTAATAGGCAGGGGTGAAAACTTTTGGAATTTGAGAAAATGAATCTCAAAAGCATACAGTTATTGTTTGAAAGGGTTCAAATACTAAAAAAAAAAGCTGAAAAACGAATTTGTGGCACCTGAAGGATTTTTCTGAAGAACAGCAGACCGTTTAACTGTTCAGGACGAACAAGGGACTCATTCAGGTAACAACTTATTATTATGAATTAAGTGTATGTAAACTTTTGAACTGGGTCATTTTTATCAATTCAACTATTATTGTATTCAACTCTCATAGACTATATGTAAACATAATTTATGTGAAATATCTTATTCAGGTCAGTACTAAATAAAAAATAACATGCATTTTGTATGATCCCGCTACCATTCTGCAGATTCTGCAAGGTGCATGTAAACTTTTGACCTCAACTGAAAACAACTGTATGCATCATATATTTTGCATTAGGCATTAGCCTCTCATAAAAACATTAATATGAAAATGTGTAGAAATAAAAATATTAAATTGCATGCATATTTGTAATGCAGAATTAAAAAAAATGCATTTTTTACAGAAATATTTATTATCAAATATGAGCATGCAAAGATATTTCGAAATGCATAGCACTAATTGAAAGGTTAGCAGCATTAGTTAAGACCTTAAAATGTGCTTTGAGTAAATAATTGAGGTCACAGGGTTTGAGCAGACAAAAAACCGCGTTGCTTTAGAGGAGCGGTGTTATTGAACATAATTCCAGTGGCCTTTTGCTTACTTTTCTCCTTTTCTTTCTCACCCCTGCAAGGTTCTCCTGCTCTTTCCTGTGCTCAGACATTAAATGCCACCTGCTCATGTGTGTCTCTGGGCAGTGCTGAAGTAGCAGGATGCCACCTGGCATTAGCAGTATGTGTGTGTGTGTGTGTGTGTGTGTGTGTGTGTGTGTGTGTGTGTGTGTGTGTGTGTGTGTGTGTGTGTGTGTGTGTGTGTGTGTGTGTGTGTGTGTGTGTGTGTGTGTGTGTGTAAGCCTCTGCCTGCAGTGTGTCCTCTGAGTTCGAACAGAACTGGGGCTTAACTCAAACTTTTCCACCCTGAAGAGGGAAGACAGCTGGGCAGAGCAACTCGCTGTAAACATGACCGCCAGCGAGACATTTCCACTTCGTAGTTTCCATCAGTTGAGCTTCTCTGTAATGACTTCTACTCCTAGTTCTACCTTTTTGAGTGTCAGGGTTATTTTAGTACATCTAGCTGGCATTGCAGATCTTAGTTGCGTGTATATATTCTACAGAATTGGTGCAAAGTCAAAGTTTGAAACAAAATTCTTTGTGTATGCAAACTGTATAATTTCCAAGGGACACATTTCTAGTAATTGTGCAGTTAATTCTTATATTGTAATTTCAGAACGTTTTGGAATATTTGTCTTTTCCCCAAATTTGTCACTACCGAAAAACAGTAATATATTATTTAATAAGAAGGGTTACATTGACCTATTAAGATTTTGGTTACATCTTTTTGTAAATATATTTTTTTTATATTTTATTAAAAAGTTTTCAGAGGTAAATCAATAACAATTACAATTTTAACAATATTTCAAGTGAGATTTGTTGTATTTTGAAACCAATTTTTCTTTGTAAAAGGCAAAAAGTTGATCATATTGATTTCAAAGTTAAGGATTCATTAGTTTGGTATAAATTGAACAACCCATGTTTTAGTCGTGACAGTACATTTTTAGTAATGACAGTAATGCTTTGGTTACAACATTTTAACCCACATACTAAAACACTACTAAAACATACTAAAATACAGAAAAATTGTTTATTTCCTCCAAATAAAGCGTTATGTGCTCCTTTTTGTCACTACCTAAACAATAATGATGTTTCAGTCGTGACTGTTACGATAGTGACAATTTTATGGAATAACACCCAAAAAACAAAGTTGTCACTACCGAAACGCCACCAAATGTTTTGGTGTTTAACTGTTTTGGTAGTGACAATTTTAGATACTTTTGAACCTAGCTCAAATATGCTAATCAGCACATGGTTAGTTGTTCACAGTTCTGAGCAGTTGTACACATATAATGAAATGTTATGGAATAACTCCCAAAAAAGTGTGTTTAATTATAGAAAAATAGTTTGGTAGTGCCATTCTTCAAATTTACACACAGATTTTTCATACTTTTGAACACATTTACCTCAAAATGATGAGGCCATGTAGCACACACCATGTAGCTAATATAAATATTTCCTGATAAATCGATGCTTAATTTGAGACGGATCCAGCCAGATCTTGTTCCGGAAAATGTACGATTTTGGATTTTTGCGTACCGGTATTTATTTTTAAAGATCCGGCATTAAGAAGTGCTTAGAAGCACTGGTTTATGTAGATATATTTAGAGGTTATGTATTGGTCCTCAACACCTTTTTGTCCAATCAGCTTTTTTAAGTTTCAAATAGCTCTCATTGATTGGTCCTTAGTTTTAACCACTCTCTCCAAACATGCAAAACATATTTAGTGAGCAGCGGGTTCATGCAGAAACTGGTAAATTATGTTCTTATAGCTACAGCCAGATGTGGTATCAACGTTTAGTGGCGTCATTTAATGTTTTGGGAAAACGGAAGTTGTATTGTTAGTGTCTGTCACAGCGCCTTTTAACTGCAGTTTTGGATCCAGCAATTATTCATTTACAAATTAAGCACTGTCCTAAATGTAGGGGTGTAGTTCAAATCAGTCTCAGCCAATAGACTAAAACACACACTGTTTCAGTAGTGACATGAAAATGTGAGACACATTTTTTTTTACATGAAGTTTCATAATTTATATATAAAACTTTATTTTTGAACTTCACTACACAAAAAAAAATCTATTTTTAAAACAACAATGGAATAAAATGCAAAAATTAATTCAATATCATTTTTCTATAAGTTGAAATTTAGAATTTAGTGTTCAGGACAGCCACCTCCCAATGAAAGTACCCCCAAAAAAGATGATTTTATATATATTAAAACTACTAATATTTAAATATTATTATGGGTTTCAATAGATAAAAAAGGATCTTAGTAAGCATCTAAGATTTGAATACTTAAATTATTTTTAAATGTATTTTTGGTTGACGGACAGCGGTTTGGAAGAGGACTATTTTGGAAAGGGCTAGAACTAGGGATGTGCAATTAATCGAAATTCAGTTTTGATTTCGATTTCTGCTTCAAACTATTTTGGGAATACAATAATCAAGATAAAATGATTATTGCTCCTGATTCCGCCCCCTTTGTGCGCTTTCGCTCCTCTATAAAAGCCCAATTTCACATGCAAATCAGTAAAATCATGTAACGTGACTTGCGTAAAATGGGACATGCTTGATTTATTAATGTTTATTTGATGTTGTGTTTTTAAAAGCAGGAAAAAGAATTTGCACTGTTCTGTGTATATATGTCTTCAGAGACGGAACAGAACATGGACAAGTAAAGTGAACGTTTAGCCTAAGATGCGCACCTAAATGGTCAAATACATGCAAATATATGTCGAAATGCTGCGTTTCGTGATAATTCGTGTAAACCTTCATCAGTTATGTCTCAAATTAACGTAAACAGTTAAAGGTTGTATCAGCGATTTCTAGCCTAAAACATAAAGTGTCAATTTCAGCTGACCTTTCTTCACGATCCGCTCGCTGCCTGCCCCATAAATTGTCTGTGAAAAAACCGCGTCTCTCTGGTCAGCCTAGGGTCCGAGATATGCCAAAAAAACAATCGGCACTACCAACCTTTCCACACATAAACAAACAGTGTTCCAACCAATCAGCGTCAGGGGTTTGGTGTTGTGGACTTTCCTACTGGTGCTGGGATGTGAGGGAGGCGGAGCGAAAGTCCACAACACCAAACCCCTGACGCTGATTGGTTGGAACACTGTTTGTTTATGTGTGGAAAGGTTGGTAGTGCCGATTGTTTTTTTGGCATATCTCGGACCCTAGGCTGACCAGAGAGACGCGGTTTTTTCACAGACAATTTATGGGGCAGGCAGCGAGCGGATCGTGATGAAAGGTCAGCTGAATTTGACACTTTATGTTTCAGGCTAGAAATCGCTGATATAACCTTTAAGAATGAAAATACGTGTGTATACAGTATATTGGATTCATGCAGCTCTTAAAGTGGCTACAAGTAGTATTTTTTCTGCCATCTCTGTGTTTAATGTTAGTCAAACAACAAATGACAAAGACAAAATCACTCACTGCTCTTGACAGAAGGACTTCTGTAGTTTTTATTAGAAACAACGCATGTTTAATTCTTACAGTGAATGTATTTTTTTTTTCATTGTATATTATATAGACACATTCTAATATTATGACTTTATTGACATTATGTCACTTTCTCATCACAGTAGCTGTCTCGAGATTAAACAATAATATGGCCTTGCTAAATATCTCCAGCATGTGGCATGAACTTTTCACCCCTGTAGGTGAATGACCCCTGTGCTGCAGCAGGTCCCGTGATTAAAGGTTCTGACACAGCTGTGGATGGATGCGCAAAGGCTGACCGGGAGCCCCGCTCCGCACTTCTTATCTTTGACATCCTGTTGGTCAGTGAATGCCCAGGGGCAATTGATCCGTGAACCCTGCTCTCCCCAACAGGATAACCCTCTCTATTTGGCAGGGGGTCGGCCCACTTGTCAGGATCCTAAAGGTTAATGTCAGCACTGCAAAGACCAGGTAGTAGTCTATTTGTTTTGTGAACTCAGGGTATATATATATATGCCTGTTTTTTTATTGACCTTCTTGTAACAAACCAAAAAAGTTGAAATATGCGGCATATAGGTGTATGTGGTTCAACAAACACTTGTGAATATAGACTAACTGAATCCTGAGAACAAGTGCATTATTCTTCTGCACGATGCAATATGGCATTCAACATAAGCAGCCATCTGCACAATTAGCATAGCACATCCTCTCACTCGCCACCTCCATGCTCCCCGTCACTTCTCTCCAGCGCCGCCATGTCAAATCAATGTCAAATTTAAATGTTAATAGAATCTTAAATTATTCACCGTGTAGTTTAGCCCCTTTGACCTATTCCTCAGTGTGGAGTGAGTCTCAGTCCTCTTCCAGAATATATCAGAAGAAGGTGGCTTGTCCTTTTCCCTCGAGTGCCTATCCATTTTTTCATCTGTTCCCCAATACTGGCAGTCTGATTGGAAATGTGGGGCATAATTTTGTATTGATATATGGACAATTTCTTATTCAATTACAAGGGACAGCTGATGACACTAAAAGCTGGTTAGTTGCTAGTCAAAAGCAATGGATTGCATCTGCAGACTGTTCCAACCTGAACTGTCCTGCACTGTCGCTACCTTTAAGGTTAATTTAATGCAGTTATGCTGGATTTTTTCAATAATTATGCAAATGATGACAGAATGTTAATTTTTGCAGAAACGTTGCCTTCTAATATACCTTTTGGCCTTTAGTCCTTGTCTTTATTCCGTCATGTCATTTAGTACTGAGAAGTGTCAATAAAAAAATAGTTTATGTACTTTAAACATGGCACTACAGGCAAATACATTGTATTTTCATAAAATGATTTTTGCTTTTATAACATCCAATAGGAACCAAAGGGGTGTCCAGGGTGGCACTTGACACCCCTGACATCTGATTGGCCACCACAATTTTTAATTTACAGTTCCTATTTGTGACCCTGGATCACAAAACCAGTCACAAATGTCAGGGGATGTCAAAACTTCTTCAGGGCCCCAAAACACCCTTGGACCCCAGAGGGGTAAGTAGCACGGGTATATTCGTAGCAATAGCCAACAATACAATGTATGGGTCAAAATTATAGATTTTTCTATATAATATATTAGGTAAAGATTATGTTCCATGAAGATATTTTGTCCATTTCCTACCATATGTGACCCTGGACCACAAAACCAGTCTTAAGTCGCTGGGGTATATTTGTAGCAATAGCCAAAAATACATTTTAAGGGTCAAAATTATTGATTTTTCTTTTGTCAAAAATCATTAGGAAATTAAGTACAGATCATGTTACATTAAGATTTTTTGTAAAATTCCTACTGTAAACCTATCAAAATGTAATTTTTGATTAGTAATATGCATTGTTAAGAACTTAATTTGGACAACTTTAAAGGTGATTTTCTCAGTATTTTGATTTTTTTGCACCCTTAGATTCCAGATTTTCAAATAGATGTATCTCGGCCAAATATTGTCCTATCCTAACAAACCATACATCAATAGAAAGCTTATTTATTGAGCTTTCATATGAGGTATATATCTCAGTTTTGTAAAATTTAACCTTATGACTGGTTTTGTGTTCCAGGGTCACATATATATATCAAAATAATTATTTGATCGTAATTCCTGATTAGTAATATGCATTGCTAGAACTTCATTTGGATAACTTAAAAAGCGATTTTCTCAATATTTAGAATTTTTTTTGCATCCTCAAATTCCAGATTTTCAAATAGTTGTATCCCCAAACATTGTCCTAACCTAACAAGCCATACATCAGTGAAAAGCTTATTTATTCAGTATAAATTTTAATTTCAAATTCAAATGGACCCTTATGACTGGTTTTGTGGTCCAGGGTCACATTTATATTCTGAAGATTGTACAGAGGGTGTTCAACAAAATGAAAAACAAAAATATTTGAACTTTGTGTTATCCACTGTTCAGATTTCATTTGAGAAATGTATGCAAATTAGTGGTATTAGATTATGTCTGATTTGCATAATTAAACATAAGCAACATGTTAAAGTCATATTCTATAGAGTAAATTAGTGCCCTTTTTTCATTTTTCCCATTTTTTTTAAGTGTTAGTTAAAGCATTTTTAGCCATGAACCATGCAAAACAGCTACAAGGTGAATCACAACATTACAAACTTTTATTTGAAGCAAAATGGTATTTGAAAATCAGGCAAAAAGGTGCAAGACAGCTTTGGTGAGAGAAAGAGCTACAGTTTCATGAGGAATATAACTGGAAAAAAAAACTTTGGTGAAATATTTTGTCAGTTTATTAGAAACAAAGTTGTTGATTATAGAAACCGTATATAAAGTTGCAAAATCTGCTAAATGTTATTTTACCAAAATGAATAAGATATTCCACATAGAAGATGTACATATAGTCCACAAAAGAAAATAATAGGTGAATTTATAAAAATGACCCTGTTCAAAAGTTTACACACACATGATTTTTAATACTGTGTTGTTACCTGAATGATCCACAGCTGTTTTTTGGTTTAGTGATAGTTGTTCATGAGTCGCTTATTTGTCTTGAACAGTTAAACTGCATGCTGTTTTTCAGAAAAATCATTCAGGTCCCACAAATTCTGTGTTATTTTAGTATTTTTGTGTATTGAACCCTTTCCAACAATCACTGTATGACTTTTTACACTGAGGATAATTGAGAGACTATTATAGAAGGTTCAAACTCCCACTGATTCTACAGAAAGAAAAAAAAATGCATTAAGAGCCGGCGGAGTATACTTTTGAACAGAATGATGTGTATATTTTTTTCCTAAATATCTTTTTTTTTCATTTAGTACTGCCTTTCAGAAGCTACAGAAGATACTTGCATGTTTCCCAGAAGACGAAATAAGTGAAATTAACCCTGATCTTCAAATTCCAAAAGTTTTCAACCCCCCGCTCTTAATGCATCATGAGTGTTTGAACCTTCTGTAATAGTTGCATATGAGTGCCTCAGTTGTCCTCATTGTTGAAAGAGGGATCTCAAAATCATACAGTCATTGTTGGAAAGGGTTTGATTTCACAAAAATGCTGAAAAACCATAGAATTTGTGGGACCTTAAGGATTTTTCTAAAGAACAACAGGCAGTTTTAACTGTTCAGGACAAACAAGGGACTCATTTACAACTATCACTAAATAAATAAATAAAAACACAGCTGTGAATCATTCAGGTAGCTATTGTTTTCTCTTGTGGACTATATGTAAATGTCTTTTATGTGAAAAATCTTATTCAGGTCAGTACTAAATAAAAAATAACATGCATTTTGTATGATCCCTCTTATTTTGGTAAAATAATTAACATTTAGCAGATTTTGCAAGGTGTATGTAAACTTTTGACCTCAACTGTAATTAGGTGTACTGCAAAATATGCATATATTCAAGTACTTTCGAGAGAGTAGGTAGCAAATCGATTACGTCATTCACAGTTTTTCAGGGGATAGGGCTTTTAATGCAAGCTTTTTGGTGCAATTTTTTTTGTTCACTATTCTGTGACTGGTGGAATTTTCTAATAGGTCATTTTTCACCTTAAATTCCACTGTTATTGTATTTAAAGGTTTAAAAGCTATATTTACAAATTGGTTTCCCTCTGGAGAAAATACATTTATTGGAAACAGTTGTGAGCCGTGTAGAGTGGCATTGCTGTCCATTTAGAATGTTCCATATCTCCCACTTATTGAGATGCATGACAGTTGGGATGTTGCCTCAGAAGGCAGCTGACTTTGTAAGCAGTAGGCGGCTCACTAGATCTCAGAACAGATCTCCCATGTAGTCTTGTTTTAAAGTGACAGCAGCGGCAGGGAGGGTGAAATGCAGCCCGGAGAATCAAATTAGCCGGTGGATGTGTTTCCGCCAGAGACTTTGGTTAACATGGAACAGCGCTTCAATACGCGTATCACCCTGACCTTTAGAAGAATTACGGCTAGGCTGCAAGAAGGCCATCTTCCATACTCAACTCTCTTCTTCAAGCGTCTTGCTGCTCTGCCAGACGTGGCCTTTCCAGCTCGTGGTTCAGGACTTGTTAAATGTAATAGAGCTCCTAATGCCCAGACCTCCATCTGGCCCAGGTCAGGTCCCTGACATTAATGGATTCCAGCACTCATTAAATTTATTTAAATCATGTCTCTCCGGCCAGGCGGTGCAGTGGGGGGTGGGAACCGCATCCGAGGAAAAGGCCTTCAGACTGTTGCTCTGTCAAACCGCACACCGGGGTGGATCCCATCTGCAGATTTAAGGGGGGAACCAAGGAGAACTCTGTCAAAATGTTTCCTCACAAAGAACACCTTGAGCTTTTACGAGCATGGTGAGGTAGGCACTAAAAAGTCATTAAGATGGGAGTAAATCTTAAAGTGTAAGCAGTTCCACAGCTGTTAGGGAGAAAAGCGGGGGATTAACTAATATCAGCAAAACAAGTACGAAAAAACAGTGTCTACAGTAACTCTCGCCACTGATCCTATTTACTGATCTGGTGATACTAATAAAACAACACGTTACAAGAGTGTGTTTACGGTCCGACCAATTAGCTTTCAAAGAACAGCAGGTTTTGGAAGTGTCATAAAATCTAACCATAATGACATGGGAGGGTTTAAATTGTTTTATAGACGAATAAACAGCATCCCTGAGAGCCAAATTCATGTCCCTTGTTTATTTCAGCCTTTTTACACTGACTGAGCAGGGAGCCACTGTAGTGCCATGGCATAATCACAAGTCATGATTACAATGGCAAAATAAAAACCTAACCGGGCATGATGTGACAAGTTTTTAATGATTTAGTTAATAATTTGTCTGTCCACACAGAAAACAGAAATGATATGAAGCCTGAAAGCAAATCGGAAAGCATTTTAATTAAAATACGGTTATATGAAGTGGCATAGATGCCACCAAAAAGGAAAGAAAGCAACAAAATTTGATGTGGCAGCCTGTTTGAACAAAAAGTCAGATTTAGATTTATTTATTTTTATGCATTCAACAAATACAGTATAGTTTGGTTACCTTAGTGAAAAAAATAATATACTAAAATGTATTTAAAGTACATTTATTTTATGCTAAGTATACTACATCTATATCAGCAAGTCTCATCGATGTTTTAATATGTCAATAGATTTAAACTATACATGGCATGAAATAAATGTATTTTAAATATATTACTTTATTACTAGGGTACTGACACACATCCTATGTTTTGTTGTCAGAACTATTAAATATGATAGACAACCTATTATCTATCGTTTAAATTAACCTATAGTTTTAAATCTCTGTGTATTTCTTTAAATGGAGATTTTTGGTCTCTTCCAAGTTCCACCTCAGACTCTTGACATTATTGACTGTATGAAACAATCAGAGTTATACAACATTACTGTATTTTTGACATTCTGTTGAACTGATATTTAGTTTATTGCCATAAATTATATTTTAATTACATATATACACTACCAGTCAAAAGTTTTTGAACAGCAGGATTTTCTGCTCACCAAGCCCGCATTTATTTGATTCGAAATACGGCAAAAGCAGTAATATTGTGAAATATTTTTATTTTTACCATTTAAAATAACTGTGTTCTATTTGAATATATTTTATAAATAAAAATAAATGTAGTTTATTCCTGTGAATAAAACTATATTTTCAGCATCATTACAGTCTTCAGTGTCACACGATCCTTCAGAAATCATTCCAGTATGCTGATTTGCTGTTCAAGAAACATTTGTATTATTATTATTATTATTATTATTATCAATATTTAAAACAGTTGAGTACATTTTTTTTTAGAATTCTTTGATGAAAAGAATGCTTAAGAATAATCCAAAGATCAGCATTTATCTGAAATAAAAAGCTATACCATTTAAAAGCTTGGGAGAGAAATTATAGAAATTCATACTTTTATTTAGCAAGGATGTTTGAAATTTGTCAAAAGTGATGATAATGACATTTAGAATGTTACAAAAGATTTCTGATAAATGCAGTTCTTCTGAACTTTCTGTTATCCAAAGAAACTTAAAACAAATCTACTTAGCTGTTTCAACATAATAATAAATAATACATTAATACTAGAATCCACAAGTGACAGGCTAGACTTTTAATGCTTTTAATTAAATTTTCTTTCTTTTTTTTTTTTTGTCTCTTTAGGTTTCATGTTTTCCAATGTTAATTGCTAGAAAATTAAAAATCCCACAAATCATTTAGTTTGACCTCCTGAGGTTAAAAAACAGCATTTTTATGAATGTTAAGCACCTCTATTCACTTAATTAATCTGTGTTTTTTTAATCTCAGGCCCTAATTTTCACTGTATTCATGAAAAGTACCAGTCGTGCTACAGTCTGTTTTTCACCCATAGTATCTTTTTTTTTTTTGAGTACCTAAACAAAATTGCTAAATGTGCTAAATGTTACCCTGTTTGCTATGAGATGTCGATAAAAGGTATTATTTGATATTTACTTCTGTATGATGTTGTGGTAGGGGTATGTAAGACAATAGCAGTTGTGAAATGCTGGTGAAGTAGAGGAATAGTGTTTGTCAGGAAGCTTTGAAAAGGTGTTTTGAAAGAATGGGCGAAAACTGAAGGCATAACAATTGAGGGAGATGCAAAGTGAAAGTGCTCCCGTTGGTTAACCATTGACCTTGTGTTTTCTGTTCCACACAAGCACAAGTTTACGATGTCAAGGCTTATGCAGCCTGATGTCTTTTACTCCAAGTGTCGTAGCTTTTCACAAGCCATGGCAGGTGATGAGAAGCGATGTTTCCACCTCTCAAAAACATGCAAAGTGAAGGGGTATCAAACAAACAGCCTCAAACTGATTCAGAGCTGGCACGGTGACAGCGCAGCGCTCGCGCCCTGCACCCGCCCTCCAGCTGAGCATTTTAATAATGCCGTCTCAGAGGAACACTGTCAAATATTAGTTTTCCCGAACACCCGACCCCAACTCCATCAGCCTCCCCTCCCCTCCGGCCCTGATCGGCATCTTCCTCTCATTACAGCTCAGGGATTGATGATTTTGTTTCATGAGCATCTAGATTGAGACCGGATGGATGGAGGGTTAATAAAACATGAGGAACATTAGTATTCATCTCATACTTCCCTTTACAAGCAGGTCCAATGTGGTATCTTTCCTCTCCTGCCATCACTCAGATGTTCCAGAGCCAAATGCTTCCGTGGTGGGCTGGGAATTGGAGGGAACAGGAACAAGATCTGCTCTGTAGCTCATCAACATATAAACTCACATCTGAGCGACCAAAGTGTCCACATAGGAATCGTTGCTTGCCTTTGATGCAACATTTTTTTTTTTTTTTTTTGGATATTGACATATTTATTAGCTAGTGCCAAGGGTTGTGATCTTAAATACTTTCCTGTGATATGCAATGAATCCTAAATGAGTGTTTTACTTTGTCTTGAAAAATATATATTTTTAAAGTTACATAAAGCATAACATTAAAAAAGATATTTAGACAAATCTATTTGTTTTCCCCCTTTTTCCATACAATGTAAGTCAATGGGGCTAAAAACATCTTTAAAAAATCTTCTTTTGTGTTCTGCAGACAAAAAGTCACACAGGTTTGGAAAGATTTTTAAGGTTGTATTGTTGTCTAGCTGGGAGATTTTTTGCAATGTGCAATTATAAGTGTCTAAAACCCCAGGTAATTTGTATATTGACCTCGAGGAAAAAGACATGTCCTCTATTTTTAATTTTAATTACCTTTTTATTTTGCTTTGATGGAAAAAAGAACATTTCGCATTGGACTTGGAAATATCTTGGAAAATGGGTAATTAAGAAGAGCTGCATTATACAACGCAAAAAAACAACATAATGATGGAAAATAAGTCTTATATTGTAAAATACACTGCAATTTTTGCAATTATGCTGACGGGGATCTCTGGGGTTTGATTCTCTTAGCACAATCCAGCTGGGAACATTATCTTCAGTCATTGCAATAGTCAATAGCACACAATTAATTGCCCAAATGAAAGGGTCTGTTTAATAATTCAAATTGCCGTTTGTGTGAATTAAACAGAGGGCTATCTTGGCTCTATCTGAAGAGTTATTGTTCGCGGGAGTGAATGGCTCGCCGCCTCTCGCTCAGCACATACTGGCAAAGCACTGGGGATCACATGAACATTTCTGGCTTTTTTGTGATTGAGTCTTCATTGGAGTGAGGCAATTTGAATTTATTTTTTTACCTCCTGTTGTGCTTGTTTACTGCCAAGTTCAGACTTCTTCTTCTTATGAAAATGCTTGCGCCAAGCATCTAGAATATTCAGCTGCAAGATGAACCGTCTGAAATTAGTTTTCTGACAGTCACTTCCTGTGGGCTTGGTGAAATGTAAGTACAGGCTCGCTTTGTCTGAAACTTAAAGCAGTCGATAATTTACCAGGCAGTGTTTTTGTCAACAATCTCATGGAAATTTGTAACTCTCTTATGTTTTGGAGAATCGGTGGCTAATTCATATGAGTTTGTATGATCTTACGGTTATATTTTAGGGGTGGACCTTTATGTTTTAAAAAACAATTTCAATTTCATACGAAATCAACACCAGTGTGGTTGGGAAGTAAGAAAACTCCTAGGCTTCCAATGCCCAAACAAATGAGTCTTGAACTGGTTCTTTTTTTGTGAATCAAACACATACGTGCAACCAGTGTAGTACAATTTCAGAGCAAATGACTCTTTTGAACCAGTTAATTTTTGTGAATCAAACACATACAGCGCAACCAGTGTAGTATGAGTTCTAAACAAGTGATTCTTTTGAACTAGTTCTTTTTGGTGAACCAAAAGTATTCTAATCCTAAATGAATGACTCTCTTGACTCTTGTTATTTTTTTAGAATCTTTTGAGATGGTTCTTTTTAGTGAATCAAACACTAAAGCACAAGTGTAGTCAGACCCTAACAAATGACTCTTAATGAGATGTTTCTTTTAATGAATCAAACACATAAAGTGCAACCAGTGTAGTATGATGTCTGAACAAGTGAATCTTTTGAACTGGTTCTTTTTAGTGAATCAGAAATATTCAGCACAACCACTGTAGTCCGAATCCTAATCGAATGACTCCTTTGGGTCAGTTATTTTTATTGAATCAAAAACATGCGGTTTAATCGATGTAGTCCGATTCCTAAATTAATGACTCTTTTGAGACGGTTCTTTTTAGCAAGTCAAACATTTGCAGCACAAGAAGTGTAGTCAGATGCCCTAACAAATGATTCTTATGAGATGATTATTATAAACAAATACATGCAGTCCAACCAGTATGATTTCTAAATGAGTGACTCTTTTGAACTTGTTTCTTTTAGTGAATCAAAAACATTCAGCGCAACCACTGTAGTCCAAATCCTAATCAAATGATTCCCTTTTTATTTAATCTAAAACATACGGCTTAACCAGTGTAGCCTGATTCCTAAATAATGACTCTTTTGAGACAATTCTTTTTAGTGAATCAAACATTTACAGCACAAACATAGTCAGACTCCCTAACAAATCATTCTAATGAGATGGTTCTTTTAATGAATCAATCACATACAGTGCAACTAGTTTAGTACAATTTCTGAACAATTAACTCTTTTAACTGCTTTTTTGGGTGTGTGAATCAAACACATACAGTGCAACCAGTGTAGTTCAATTTCTAAACAATTGACTCTTTTGAATTGTTTTTTTTTTTAGTGAATCAAAAATGAATTTTAGTGAATCCTGAATTAATGACTCTCTTGAGTCAGTTACTTTTATTTATTCTAAACCATACAGCTTAAACAATGTAGTCCGATTTCTTAACGAATGACTCTTTTGAGACATTCATCTTTTGTTCTTTTTAGTGAATCAAACACTTACAGCACAAGTGTAGACAGACTCCCTAACAAATGACTCTTTAGAGACCATTCTTTTTTGTGAATCAAACACATACAGTGTGTAGTGTATTGTGTTTTCTAAACGAGTGACTCTTTTGAACCAGTTCTCTTTAGTGAATCAAAAATTTGCAGCACAACCAGTGTAGTCTGTGTCCTATCTTGAGTCAGTTATTTTTATTGAATCTAAACCATGCAACTTAATCAATGTAGTCTGATTCCTAAATGAATCACCCTTTTGAGATGGTTCTTTTAATTAGTCAAACACATACAGTACAACTAGTGTAGTACAATGTCTGAATAACTGACCCTTATACCAGTTCTTTTTTGTGAATCAAACACATACGATTTCTGAACAAGTGACTGTTTCGAACTAAATCAGAAAAATTTAGCACAACCACTGTAGTCCAAATCCTAATTGAATGACTCCCTTGAGTCAGTTATTTTTAATGAATCTAAAACAAACAACTTAATCAATGTAGCCCGATTCCTGAATGAATGTTTTTTGAGACAATTGTTTTCAGTGAATCAAACACTTACAGCACAAGTGTACTCAGACTTCCTAACAAATGACTCTTATAAAATGGTTGTTTTAATGAATTAAATGAATTAGTACAATGTCTGAACAAATGGCTCTTTTGAACTGTTCTTTTTAGTGAATCAAAAACATTCAGCACAACCAGTGTAATCTGAATCCTAAGCGAAATGAATTAGACAAATACAGTGCAGCTAGTGTAGTCTGATTCCCGAAGAAATGAGTTGTTTCTTTTTAGAGAATCAAATATAGCTTAAATCCAACTGAGACTTTTCTAGTTTGTCGTAGAAATTTGTATAGTTACTGACTGATTAATATGACAACATGTAATATCACACTAGTTTATGTAGTATTGTTGTTTATTAAGACTGAAAAGTCATTAAAATTATGTTTATACTTTTTTTACTAATTTTATATTTGTTTCATTGAAATTCTCATCATTGGCAATGAAAAGCTTTAAAAACAAAAAATTAAAAGAGTGGTTAATTGAAATACTAAAAAAAGTGGAATCTTCTTTCACGTTTCAGAAACATCCTTTGTGTTGTTTGGCCTGTAAAGAGAAAAACAACTCTCATTTGGCCTTGAGATCACAGCGTGGTCCAAATACCCACAGATCTCCCCAAATCAGAGCGCCAGTTTAGCATCAGAGCGTCAGAAATGACAAGCACATGAAACGGCAATGTGTTTAAAAGGTCACACAGATACATTCTACATATGTCCTTCCATCATTCGCGCCTCTACCTGGGCTCTGTTGCTTTGGCTTTAGGTAGCTTCGTCTGACAGCCTTGGAGAGTGACAGATAAGAGGGAATAATTAATTTATCAGAGGAGACCAGACTCTAATCCCTGGTGTCCCGGTGATAAGGTTGTTTTTTTCACTCTCTCTCCTTCCTTTAGATCTCTTCTGGTGATAGAGAGCTCTCCCTCAGCAGGTTCCCGTTAATAAGCCTGTCAGAGAGGCCAGGGAGAGCCCGTCCAGAGCAGGTTATCTCCTCACCGCACACCCACGTCTCCCCCTGACAGCGACTGGCTGGCCGCTCAACGGCCCTTTGAAACCTCAGGAGCGCCGGGCCGCCTTCTGCAGGCCTTCGAGGCAGCCCTGTCATTTGAACTGGCTAATTCCAGCATCAGGGGGGCAGAAAAGGGCCAGAGGACTCGGCGGCTGACAGACCCGTCGGCACAGGCCGGTATGGAGCTCGACGGGGGCTGAATTTAAAAAAAAAAAATCTTTTGTGAGGGATCTAAATGCTGAGGGATTTGTTTTCTCTTTTTCATGTTCCTCTTCTTTCACTTTCCAGCCATCGCTTTGGGTTTAAACGCGGGCATCTCTCTTGAGGTGGTTGTGCATGTTTCATATCGTATGTGTGGATTCAACTGCCCCTCGCGGTGTGAGATGCTTTTGTGTGCCTGGTTTCTCCATCTGTGCAGGTCTGTCTGGTAGCGCCAGTCTGGATCTGTCTGCCCCGCACAGCATGAAATGTTTGTGTGTGTGTGTGTGTGTGTGTGTGTGTGTGTGTGTGTGAAGAGATGAGGTCAATAATGAAGGTTGATATCATGTGGGAGTTTAAGCAGACAGAGTCTTTAATAAATAATAACCTGTATGATTGAAGCTTAGCCAGGTTCTGTACACAGGTGGACATCGCCTTCATTTCTGCAAAATATATTAAAATCCTTTTCAAAAGACGTAATTGAAAACCCAGGGACAAGATTAACAACTTGGCGGTTGTGGAATTTGATGGTTTATGAATAACAATGCTTCAACTATTTTGTTTTCTCATGAATATTTAAAATGTCAAATATTAATCAGATATGAGATGGAATTTAGTTTGCAGATAAGAGGTTAATGCTGCATCTGCTGCTTTTTTCATGCAGGGCTTTGTTTACTGTGTATATTCTATAATATGTTGTCAGTTGTTAGATTTATTATATAATTATATATACCATTATATTCTATATTTTAATCATATGCCAACGGATAATTACTGCATGCATTATTAAATGACATTTTTATCCACAATGCATTTAAAGGTAGTTCTAAACCAGTGATCTTGGCAAGGCTAGTGCTATGCTTTTTAAAGGCAGCTGAAATAGAAATTCACCTATTTGTCAACTGCATCTATTTTTAAAATGCTTCTTATTGACCCTATTGCGAATAATTCACCCATGCATTTTTTTTGAGCTTGTAATTTTTCACTCTGTTGATGCATGCTGGAGTTTTCCAGCCATTTCATTCATATAGACCCTGCTTCTTTCATATAATTGATCCCAAGCTCGCTTTAAGTAAGGTTAATATCTTTTTTAAATCCTTGGAGGGCCAGCGTTTAGTGTCCTGTAGAGTTTAGTGCCCAAATTCAATTAAACACACCTGAACCATCTAATCGTGGTTTTCAGGATCACCAGAAATTCCAGGCAGGTTAAAACTAAACTCTGCAGGACATTGGCTCTCTAGGAGCAGGATTGGACATCACTGTTTTAACTATATTGCTATTAGTCCTGTTGCAAAAACAGTCTTAGGTGGTTTGCAGGTCAGCTACCTGTAATTGTTGGCGTTTTAAGTATGACTTGTTCTAGGGGCTAGTTCCAAAGTGCTTTTTATTTAGTAATGAAAACTGTACAGTTGAAAATCTGCAAAATGTTAATTATTTTACCAAAATAAGAGGGATCATACAAAATGCAAGAAATTTTTTATTTAGTATTGACCTGAATAAGATATTTCACATAAAAGATGTTTACAGATAGTCCACAAGAAAAAATAGTAGTTGAATTTATAAAAAATAGTTGAACCCTGTTCAAAAGTTTACACACGCTTGTTTCTTAATACTGTGTTGTTAACTAAATGATCCACAGCTGTGCTTTTTGTTTAATGATAGTTGTTCATGAGTCCCTTGTTTGTCCTGAACAGTTAAACTCCCTACTGTTCTTTAGAAAAATCCTTCAGGATCCACAGGTTCTTGGATTTTTTAACATTTTCGTGTATTTGAACCCTTTCCAACAATTACTGTATGATTTTGAGATTCATCTTTTGACACTGAGGACAACTGAGGGACTCATATGCAGCTATTACAGAAGGTTCAAACGCTTACTGATGCTCCAGAAGGAAGAACAATGCTTTAAAAGCCGGGGGGTGTAAACTTTTGAACAGAATGAAGATGTACGTTTTTCTTATTTTGCCTAAATGTATTTTTTTTTTCATTTAGTACTTCCATTCAGATACTACAGAAGATACTTACATGTTCCCAGAAGACAAAATAAGTTTATTTAACCTTATCTTCAAATTCAAGAAGTTTTCACCCCAGTTCTTAATGCATTGTGTGTCCTTCTGAAACATCAGTGAGCATTTCCTTCTGTAATAATTCTGTTGCATATGAGTCCCTCAGTTGTCCTCATTGTGAAAAGATGGATCTTAAAATCATACAGTCAGTGTTGTAAAGAGCTCAAATACACAAAAAGTCTGAAAAACCAAATAATTTGTTTGAGGATTTTTCTGAAGAACAGCGGGCAGTTTAACTGTTCAGGACAAACAGATGAACAGCTACAACTAAAAAAAAAAAAAAAAAGACAGCTGTGGATTAAATAGTGTCAGCTCATTCAGACTGTAAATCAGAGGGGAAAAAAATTGAAACGTTTATTGTATTCCAAACTTAAAGAGATAGTTCACCCAAAAATGATAATTGTCGTGTCATGTCGTTCCAAACCTGTAAGACCTTCCTTCATCTTCAGAACATAAATTAATATATTTTTGATGAAATCTGAGAGCTTTCTGACCCTGTATAGACAGCAACGCAACAAGTTTAAGGCCCAGAAAGGTAGTAAGGACATTGTTAAAATAGTCCATGTCACATTAGTGGTTCAACCGTAATGCCATGAAGCTATGAATCAAAGAAAACAAAAAAAAAAAAAAAAAAAAAAAAACGACTTTATTTAACAATTTCTTCTTTTCCATGTCACTCTTTAATGCACATCGTAAAACTGATGTTTTGTTGTTCTCTTTTGCACTACTTTAAACCCTAAATGGCTTTCCAACTGGCTACTGCTTTTGTTACTTGGATGCAAACTGGAACTCAATCTGATGAGAAAGCTAGTTCATTGGACAGTGAAGTCTGTTATCATATCGCGGCTAATCAGATTGACTGATCCTTTTGTTGCTCTGCTATTGATTTGTTTTGTCTGCTGCAGGACTCCCTCCCTCAAAACAAGAGACAAAAGTGTCTGGTGGGTAAAGATCATTCCAAGGTCAGCGCTGAGTGATTCGGTTCGTCCCAAGCCCTGTGTCAGTGTTTTTGGCAAACGCCAGCTCTTCTGCCTCTTTCGATCAGGCAGTCGGCTGCCACCGAAAACCATGGCGGCTGATTCCTTGGCTTATCTTGCTGATACGTTTAATCTCCTCACTGGCTCGGTCAGAGGAGGAAGGAGACGCTTGTCATTGTCCAGGGAGGTGAACTCTTGACCTTTTCAATTTCGGCCTTCGCTTCAAAGCCCTGTCCGTCCAGGCGGCCGCACGTCCCGGCACAAAGGTGCCATTTGCTTTTCATTTCCCGCCCGATAAGAGCGGAGAGAAAACATTGTATATTGTAATGCTCTCTCAGCCCTTTGACATCAGTAAAATGGAAGCCCGTGAGAGAGATCGATACAAATTAAAAGCAAATACAAAACCGCCGCCAAGAGAAAAACACCAAAACGTTCAGAAAGCCATCGGCTGCTGCTTGCCACTCTCTGACTGAACATTGTTTGTTTGAAGGTTGAACGAAATGGAGGGATTGAAAAGTAAAGAGAATCAAAGTTGGAGGAAGTAGAAGTGACCTTCAGTGTATCCCAAAACTAAACACATACAAGATCTTTATACTTTCCAGCTCTTTGCAATGTTAAAACTTTTTCGTATGGTTTTAGTCTTAATCTGTAAAACTATCTTTATTAGATTAATACATTTGTACAGTAGAGGTCAAAAGTTTACATACACTTGGTTCTTAGTGTTGATACCTGAATGATCCACTGCTATTTTTTTTGTTAACATGTTCATCCTGAACAGTTAAACTGCCTGCTGTTCTTCTGAAAAATCCTTCAGGTCCCACTAATTCTTTGGCTTTTAAGCATTTTTGTATATTTAAACCCTTTCCAACAATAACTGTATGATTTTGAGATCCATCTTTTCACACTGAGGACTATTACAGACTGTCACTGATGCTCCAGAAGGAAACATGGTGCATTAAAAGCGAGGTATAAACTTTTTAAATTTAAATATCAAGGTAAATTTAACTTATTTGTCATCTGGAAAAACATGTAAGTATATTCTGTAGCTTCTGAAGGGCAGTACTACATGAAAAAAAAGATATTTATAGGCAAAATAAGAAAAATCTACACATCTCCACTCTGTTCAAAAGTTTACACCCCTGGTTCTTAATGCATTGTTTTTCCTACTGAAGCTAGCCTGGCTAACGCCAGACCACGTTATGACTTCGTCATGATTCGTGGTCTGGGAACCACATGTTCATTTTCTCGTATTTGAGGCGTGGTTTACGAATGCCCAGAGCCGTTTATTGGGCGCTACGAATGTCTATCAAATGCGCCTGTGCGTAGCTCATAGCCAATTGTTTCAATCATACCGGATGACGTATACAGAGCGATGGTTTAACGCCAAAAGTTGCTCTTTTTTCAAAATAAACTTGCGTTCTAAACTACTTAGAACACTATCTAAGGGGCCGTTCACATGTCGCGTCTTTTGCGCGCTAAAGTTCGTTATTTCAAATGTAGACGCGCAGTATGCGCGCGCATAATGGAAGCGACGCGGTTGCGACGCGCTCGCGTTTTCCATGCGCAAGCTACAGAGCGGTTTGGAAAGGAGAAAGCGACGCGCCTAGCGTATTCCACACGTTTTTAGGCGCGACATGTGAACGGCTGCATCGAATGATAACTTGCTGCCATGCTGGATACATAGTTATAAACAAACTGCTTCGGTGAGTCGCATAGAAGGCGTCATCGTCTTGCTGCTCCCTCCCCGTTCTGTGATTGGTTCCCTATCTGAGGTGAAAATTTGGTCCATGGTTTCCATGCTACCTTCCAGCGTGAATAAAATCGCGCTGCGCAGAAGGCAGTATGGGGACACCCAGGCTATACTGAAGCATCAGTAAGCATTTAAACCTTCTGTAATAGTTGCATATGAGTCCCTAGGTTGTCCTCAGTGTGAAAAGATGGATCTCAAAACCATCAGTCATGCTGAAAAATCAAAAAATTTGTGGGACCTGAAGGATTTCTCTGAAGAGCAGTGGGCAGTTTAACTGTTTAGGACAAACAAGGGACTCATGAACAACTATCAGAAAAAAAAACAGCTGTGGATCATTCAGGTAACAACACAGTATTAAGAATCAAGGGGGTGTACATAAAACAACTTTTATGTAAAATATCTTGTTCAGGTTGGTACTAAAAAATAACATGCATTTTGTATGATCCCTCTTATTTTGCCAAAATAATTAAGATTCAGATTCTGCAAGGTGTATGTAAACTTTTGACCTCAACTGTATATATGCAATTCAGAGAATAGTTAAACAATCACCGGCATATACTGTACAGAATAGCTACACTATTGTTCAAAAATGTTAAGTCTTAAGATTTTGTAGTGTTTTTATTTTTTCAGCATTCTTTGATGGATATGAAAGTAAAAAACAGCATATTGAGTTCAAATTTGTATATTTATTTCCCTGGATTCATCTACACAGTGAAAGAGGTCATCTGAAATGGATATTAGTTTTTGTTCGCATCATCCCCCTGACATATATTTATTGACATCTTTTGTTTGGGTCATTGTAGCAGGTGCTCAGAATAATGATGTCTGCAGAGCTTCTTTTGCCCGCTGGATGCCCTTACACGTTTCTGTTTGATGGAACCACACAAAGAGGTTTATTGTCATCTTCTCTGGTATCTCAGCATACCTTAAATCATGGCAGGTGTTAACACATCAATCACAGCTCCCTGGTGTTCAGTGACTTGGGCATTTATTTCTTTATTTCTTTATTTTTCTCCATACTACTCATCACACTGAGTACTTTATTCTCACATTTCAGAGCAGAAAAACCTTCCTTTTATATTCAGCTCTTCACTCCACAACTGGAGATTCAGCAGGAGGAGCACAGAGGAACTCCTGCTGTAGCAGACTTGCATCACCCTGCAGGTGCAATTGATCATGGAGGTGCTGTGGCTATACATAACACTTTTAAGGTGCCGAGTTTGCATGATGGGATAGGTGGAAGTGGACTGAAATTATAACACCCTTTTTAATGGAGTATTGCAAGTTGTTACTTCATGCTTTCTAACATTTAGAAGTGTTCACGATTTTCCAGTCCAAACATAAATAAAGCTTCAACATTATTATTTTTTTTTAATTTAATTTATTTCATTTGTGACCCTTGACCACAAAACCAGTCTTAAGGGAATATTTGTAGCAATAGCCAAAAATACATTGTATTGGCCAAAATTATACATTTTTTTAATGCCAAAATCATTAGGATATTAAGTAAAGATCATGTTCCATTTAGATATTTTGTAAATGTCCTACCGTAAATATATCAAAACATAATTTTTGATTAGTAATATGCATTGCTAAGAACTTAATGGACAACTGGACAACTTTAAAGGTGATTTTCTCAATATTTAGATATTTTGGCACCCTCAGGTTTAAGACTTTCAAATAGTTATATTTTATCCTAACAAACCATACATCAATTAAAAACTTATTTATTCAGCTTTAATGTATATTTTAAAATTTTCATGTATATTTAAAAAAAAATTGACCCTTATGACTGGTTTTGCGGTCCAGGGTCACATATTTATTTAGTTATTTTTTAATTGACTATCCGGTTTGTAAGTTCCCAGCATGCATTTCAACACATTAGGTGTGTTCGATATGCGCCAGAGGTTGACACAGAGGACAAGTTATTGGGGAACAACTGATGTCACATGACTATTTTAACAATGTCCTTACTACCTTTCTGGGCCTTGAACGTGATAGTTGCATCGCTGTCTATGTAGGGTCCGAAAGCTCTTGGATTTCATCAAAAATATCTTAATTTGTGTTGCGAAGACGAACGAAGGTCTTACTGGTTTGGAACGACATGAGGGTGAATGCTTAGTGACTGAATTTTAATTTTTGGGTGAACTATCCCTTTAAATAAGAGAACCATTGTAACATCCACAGACAACAAGAGGGACTATGTTGTTTGCAGGTGTTGTTGTACCTGCCAGTGGCTATCCGTCAAAAGCAATGGGATTACCATCAATACAAATTAAAAACAAATAATACGTGTACATGGAAGTAGTTCAGGAGATCAGCATCCATTATGCTTTGATTTCTGGTGCGGTGACCCGGAGTCTGTTGGGTCAGTGAGGCAGTGAGCGTGAATTCAAGCAGACTCATTGCCAACTTATTGGCCAGTCAATAACCTATTTAATTTAATGTCACAGACAATGTGGGCCAGGAATGTTGACGAGGGCTTGAATGTACCTCAGAAAGAGAAGGCGGTGGGACCGCAGCCCCCAGGTGCAGGTACCAGATAAACAGTAAGTGAAAATCTGGTCTCTCTGAGCATGAATACCCCTGGCTCCTTCGAAAATATTGAAAGTGTCTGGCCTCTTATAAAGTGTAGAGGACTCCACAAATTAATACCGGTGATTTGGAAAAGCCAATATGCCCACCTGCAATCGCTCTTTAGAATGCCTGGCCTTTGCCTTCGCTTCAGCTCAATCAGACTCTGCCCTTTACCGCATGCCTGCAAGACCGCTTTGCACCCACGCAGAGAAAGACACAACTAGCTGCTGGTGTTTAAGTCTAGTGTCCTTTAGCATCAAATCTTCATTAGTGGTTTTCAAATTTCAAATCCTGTCCACCTTATTTTTCCTGTAAGAGCGGGCACGTCAATTTGTAAATTTAGTGTGTCTGGCTTCCGGTGTACAAAAGTCCCTGCTTTGCTGCTTAATATTGCAAACTGGTGTGTCTTACCATATTTTTTTAATGTATTATCTTATGAACACACTGATTTGTAATGCAAACAGTCTTACCATTTACCGCACTTTATTCTTCACGTTTTTTCCCTACAGCAGCTAATGAACCGGAAGTCTCGCACATTCGCAGAAAACGGCTTACTTCTACGTTAAAATATGAGGTGGGTGGTATGCGGTTGTTACATATGGATTCTATATGGATTTTAGCATATTGCTCTGCAGTTGCTACAGTGTTGCTGTGTGGTTTCTAAAGTGGATTTTAGCATGTTGCTGTGTGATTTTTTTTTCTATGCAGTTGCCAGGGGGTTGTAAAAGTGTTTTGAATGAATTTTAGAATGTTGTTATTTAGTTTCTAGAGAGTTAGTGTTATAAGATTATTGATTTACTGTTTGTTTACTCTATATTGATTTTAATTTTGTCATTAAAGGTGCAGTATTTAATTGACAGCTAGTGGTTGAAATGGGTACTGTAGTCTAAATAAAAATATTGGAGGGAGTTGTTTTTCCTGCCCTGCGTGGGTTGCCAGATTGAGGACACGCAACAGCGAGAAGCGCAATTTACAGTACCTGTATTTTCATTACAAATTTGCACAAAACTTTTGCAGTATTTTATAAATGTCGATAAAATTCTATTGCAAAATGACAGCATTTTTATTAATCAATGTTATGCGACTAAAACAATATTTTCTTCCCATAATAAGTCATGGTGACGGTTGTAAGTAATTTTACGTATATCCTAGACACCGCACTAGCCATCATTTTTATTTGAAGGGGACATAGGCCATGAATCTTTAGCAAAGCAGTGCAGAGAGCTGCTTCTGGGACACTTCTGAAACATGCCATGGCATAAAGAATTATAATGTGACTTTTACATACACAAGGTGACTTGTAAGTGCAAAAAAACACCTGTTTCCATTTTTGAATTGCCCTAGAAACCACCCCATTTGAGCATAAAAACGTTTTTGCGATATATGGGAGGCGAAACTGACGTATTTCCATTGAGTGTATTTTCATTTCACAATTTCAATTTGCGTAATTTAAAAGGTAATGGAAGCAGTGGTAATTTCATTGAAAAATAATTTTTGTCATAATTTTCATCAACAATATTTCTTCACAGATGAAAACGAGGTAATAATGAAACAAAAACTTGTTTTAAATGACAAAATCTATGACAGAAATCCTTAATATCAAACCTATACAATGAGTTTGGTCATTTTAGAAAAATGCTTAATAAATGCATAACACTGTAACTAAACCAATTTGATTTTAGCCGACTAAATCTAATGTAACTAACTAGACTAAAACTAAAACTAAAACAATTCAGACTAGATGGCATTTTATTCAAAAGGCTAAATAAATTTTTGTTGTCAAAATTAACACTGAATGGAAGGCAACAAGCCTTACAATCTAAATTGATGAGTTGATTTTTCCGAGTTTTAATATGCCTCTGGTCATAGAGCTTTTTAGATGGATGCGTAGGCTTTTTAAAATACTATAATTATTATTTAAACGTTTTAAACTGAATATAATTTATATAATTAATATCACAGTAAACCTCTGTTTGTTTGCCAAAAATTAAAAGGGTTTATTTTTAATTTTAATTAAAAATAAATAAATGTTTATACTTTCATATGATTATCAGAAAAATTAAAACACACAATAATTTCCAAAAAAAAAAAAAAAAAAAAAAGCTAATGATTGTAGAGCCCTATTGTTCAAAATGTTAAAATAGAGAGCTTTGGACTTATTTTTTCACTGAAATAAATGTTTTTGTTATTACACAAAGTAGACTAAAGTACCGGGAAAAAAAAGTAACGCACCCCCCCCCCCCCACACCCCAAAACCAGAAACCTAGGGGAAACACTGAACATGTTTTGAGATTAACATGTTATTGTTTTCAAAATCACTTTATAATCGTGTATTCTCATATATTTTACATTTGCACTCATTACTGTAGGATATTGAATATGAAAAAGTAGTAGGGTGTTACTGTGTAGTTGCTAAGGTGTTCTAAAATGATTTTAGCACATTGCTATGGAGTTGGGTGTTCTGGGTGGTTGCCAGGTGTTTGCTTTGTGGCTACTTAAAAAGAAAGACAGCTAAGTTCTATGTTCAAGTCTAGCGTCCTTTGGCATTACCTTTTCATTGGCTTTTTTTAATCCTACAAAACCCGAATTTAAAATCCACAAAGCCGCAAACAAATACAGGACCTACCATCAATAGCGTGCAGACTAGGACAGTGACAGCGACATTTGAAGGTGAGTTCATGTGCGAGCCGGTTCGCTTTGATGCCCCTCCAACAGTCAATAAAGCATTTAATCTTGGAGCTTTGGAGGGGTCGATCGCACCGATGTTGTGCCCAGGAGTTGCAGCATGTGGGAGAGCTGTCCGGCCCTGATAAAGCATTCATTTCCCAGTCCCCTTTGTCTTCAATTTGGATAGAAGCAAAAGGCCCCCGGACCATTTCAATAATTCATCTGTGTGTTTAATGAGCTCCAGTAATCCGCAGTGGTGGGCAACGGCAAACTCAGTGCCTCACAGTGCTCTAAAATGAACACGATTAGAGGATTACTCCCATACATTTCTGTATTCATGCACTAATTTACAAACATGACAATATCGTTCCGCTGGTTTGGCTGCTATGGCAGCTTTGAAAGATTTGAGCCAGCACTTTTTTATTTTTAATCTTGCCATGGCAGAATTTTCACCAGGGGTCTTTTCAGGCCCCCCAGTAGGGCGTCACCCTCCAATCCAACACATGCATGAGTTCAACCTGCACATCTAAATCCTTCTAAAACCAAATTAATTTTTTTTCACCTGATTAAAAATATCAACAATGGACATTTCGTAATCTTTTAATAAGCTTGAGTTTGTATAGCTTATGCTTAAAGAAATAGTTCACTCAAAAATGAAAATTATCCCATGATTTACTTACCCTCAAGCCATTCTAGATGTATATGGCTTTCTTCTTTCAGATGAGCAAAACCGGAATTACATTTAATAATATTCTTGCTTTTCCCAGCTTTAAAATGGCAGTGAATGGTGCCGAAATTTTTTAAGTGAGTTGTAAACAGAGTTGTTTTGATCATACTTCATAACTCAGCTCTTGTATTCAGCATGCCAGACTTTATAAACTTCAGCTCTTTACACCAGAAGGCATTCATTAACCCACTGGAGTCATATGAATTACTTTTATGAGAGCCAAGGAAGAGCCAGGATATTATTTAAAGGGAACCCCAGGTATTAAGACTTGTATGGCTTAAATGATGTCTCTTACTGAAATATGTAGTAGAAATCCATTAAAGATTTACATAATTTTAAAAATCCACATCATACTAATTTTGGACTATGTGGGGTGCTATTATTTTGATTACATCAAATGGTTGCACTCTGTGAGCTACTGGCGCTACCTGACATTACTTTTACAGCAACACAATTCGATATACATTGTGTTGCTTTTGGTTGTAGTTTTCAGTCGAAGAGTAACAAGAGAACTAATGTAAGTCTTCACTGATTTCTTAGCGATAAGAAGAAGAGAAAACATTGGGAAGATGCCTGTGGACAAATAAAACTTCCTAAAGACCCTTGTCTTTGTTCTCTCCACTGTAGCCCTGATGCCTTTGAGGCTTTAAGTAGATCACAGCTACTGAAAAATCTTACAAACAGCAGAGACAAGAAACGCTAGATGCCATCCTGGCAGGATGTAAACATGCCGACATTTCTCATAAAGCTGCAGCCACTGAAGGACTTTCCCAGCATGGATTTCCCTCAATATCCGGAGGCATTTAAACTCTTTGTGGGTAAAAAATCAATAGTGCGGCATTTAGTTTAAGCGTATGCTTACATCCATCGCCACCTGTAAGCTCTTTCAGTGGCTGTGGTCATCATATCAGTGCTTTATTTTCCAAATTGTTTTGTGGTAAAAATAGCAATAGGTAGCGCCTGTAGCTTACTGAGTGCAACCATTTAACGTCATCGAAATAATGGCACCCCCCATAGTCCAAAATATGCATAAAGCAATGTGGTGATTTTTTAAATAAAGTAAATCTTACATGGGTTTTCCACTACATATTTCAGTAAGAGACATCATTTACTTTATATTAAACCATGTAAGTCTTAAAGGATTACTCCACTTTCAGAATAAAAATGTCCTGATATTTTACTCGTCCCCATGTCATCCAAGATATGCATGTCTGTCTTTCTTCAGTCACAAAGAAATTAAGTTTTTTGAGGAAAGCATTCCAGTATTTTTCTCCATATAGTGGACTTCAGTGGTGCTCAATGGATTGAAGGTTAAAAATGCAGTTTTAATGCAGCTTCAAAGGGCTCTAAATGATCCCAGCCAAAGAATAAGGGCCTTATCTAGTAAAATTATCAGTCATTTTCTTTACAAAAATATATATTTATACACTTTTTAACCACAAATGCTTGTCTCGTTTAGCTCTGTGATGTGCATGCATACCCTGTGCACTCTGGGTCAAGACAGTTCGGGTATGTTGAAAAACTCCCATTTCATTTTCTCCAACTTAAAAATCGTCCTACATTGCTGTTTTACCTTTTTTGGAGAGGGTGCACCTCATTGCATGTTCACTTTGTAAACACCGGGTTGGTACTTCTGCAGCGATGTAGGGTGATTTTGAAGTGGGAGGAGAAAATGAGATGGGAGTTTTTCGACCTACTGTATTGAACTGGAGTGCACAATTTATAGTGTACATTTATATAGAAAATAACCAATCATTTAGCTAGATAAGACCTTTATTCCTTGGCTGGGATCATGTAGAGCCCTTTGAAGCTGCATCGAAACTGCATTTTTAACCTTCAATCCGTTGAGTACTATTGAAGTCCACTATATGGAGAAAAATCCTATAATGTGTTCCTCAAAAAGCTTAATTTCTTTGTGACTAAAGAAAGAAAGACTTGAACTTCTTGGATGGCATGGGGGTGAGTCAATTATTAGGAAATATTTATTTTGGAAGTGGAGTAATCCTTTAATACCCAGGGTTCCCTTTAATATAACTCTGATTGTATTCGTCTGAAAAAAAGGGTCAGTAAATTATGGGATCATTTTCATTTTTGGCCGAACTGCTCCTTGTGGAAACAAGTGCCAAACAGGGAGAGAAAGATGTCAGTGCATCATATAAAATAAAGCAGTAGAGTCTAGTAGTCCATCAAACATCTTCATCCCTCACCTTTCCCTGACTTTTCTCTCTCTTTCACTCCACAAGGCCACACACTGGCGATTAATCAGATGAAATCTGTCTGGTTCTCGCTCCGGTCAGAGGAAGACACGGCCAGACTCTGACAATGCCTCCTGTGTGTATGAGAGAGAGAGTGAGGGAGAAATGGCAGGATGTGCTGGAGTCAAATAAGGAAAGAAAAGGTATGACTGATTCTTATTCACTCTTGACTTTAATATTAAGTTTTTTGAAAAATGTCAGCAATAAAAAAAATTGTAATAAAACCTTTCAGTCATCACGTTTTCACTGTGATGGTCCATTAAATGGTGGGCCGGACTCCGTTGGGAGAAAACCGTTCCGGTTCTTGAATACATTTGCATTTCATTGATACGTCTGAGCCTTGGAGTATAAAACTGCAAAAAAAAGAACATGTTAAGCTTTACATCAAGACATTCAGTGACTTTACAATATGTGCTGTTCAGTCTTAATTATACTTCATAAAGAATTAATAGCTTCTAAAAATCTTTTAACGTGTCAGTTCAGAACCTTTTGAAATGATTTAATAATTTGTATCTTTTATAATGTGAGTGGAGCTTGTGCTTGAGAAAGTCATGCTAGGTGTTCTATGTGGTTGCCAGGATGTTGCTATGTGATTGCTAGGGTGTTTTGGATGGTTGCCAGAGTGTTGTAATGTGGTTGCTAAGTTGTGTTTTTCAGCATGTTTCAATGGTGTTCTGGGTGGTTGATAAGGTGTTTTGGTTTTTTGCCTCTTAATATGAATTGTTTTCTAGGGCGTTGCTACGAGGTTACTAAAGTGTTCTGAATGATTTTTAATGTGTTGCTATGCCATTTCTAGGGTGTTCTAAAAAGTAGTTGCCATGGTAGTTGTCACCACTGCCACGGTGATGCTGTGTGGTTGCTAAGCTGTTGTGGTTTTTATTCAAATTCAAATTCAATTCAAATTCAAAAAACTTTATTTGTCCCCAAGGGGCAATTCACATGCATGTTGAGCAGCACATCAAAACAACCAGCATGTTGCCATGTGGTTGCTAGGGTGTTCTGCTTTTTAACATGTTACTTTGCATTTCCAAGGGTGTTCTATGTGGTTGTCAGGATGTTGCTATGGTGTTACTAAGGTGTTCTGAATTATTTTTAACATGCTGCTCTGCAATTGCTAGGGTGTTCTAGATCAGCGGTTCCCAATTCCAGTCCTCGCGACCCACCTCTCTGCACATTTTGTGTGTTTCACGCATCGCTTTCGACGTTTGTTCTATTCCAACGTTACTGCCCTTCGAAGTGGACATCACAGGATATTCCGCCATTATTCATTAGTTCGAAGCGAGCGTATGTGTTCCATTTGAAGGTCATTAAAGCGTGCGAGACGTAAATTTAAAATGCATTTATTTACAGATGCATTTATGTCACACTTCTCTAGTAAGTTTCATCTGTGTGAAGACGCTACATGCGGTGACGTAGCGCAAATATATGAATGAATGTTTCGAAGTATAGTACACAGATTTCCCCCTCTTAGGGAGCAGGGAGCAATGAACACTTTGCAGGGACCATGTCAATCGGATCGCAGTTCCTGCATGGACCTCACTTCTAATGAGCTGGTTATCTGAATCAGGTGTGTTAACTAAGAGAGACATGCAAAATGTGCAGAGCGGTGGGGCGCGAGGACTGGAATTGGGAACCGCTGTTCTAGATGATTGCCAGGGTGTTGCTGTGAGGTTAATTGGGTGTTCTGAATGATTTTTAGCATGTTGCTATGTGGTTGCTAGGCTGTTTTGGATGGTTGCCAGGGAGTTGTTATGTGGTTGCTAAGTTGTGTTTTTCAGTCGTTTTCTGGATGGTAGCCAAGTTATTCTGCTATTTGGCCTCTTGCTATGCATGGTTTTCTACATGGTTGCCAGGGTGTTGCCATGAGGTTACTAAGGTGTTCTAAATTATTTTAGCATATTGCTGTGCAGTTGCTAGGGTGTTATAGATGGTTGTCAGGGCATTTCAATGTGGTTGCTAAGGTGTCCTTTTTTAACACATTACTTTGGAGTGTTATATGGTTTCCAGGGTCTTGCTATGAGATTACTCAGATGTTCTGAATGACTTAAGCATGTTGATGTGTGATTGGTAGGGTGTTCTGGATTGTTTCCAGGTCATTGTAATGTGGTTGTTAAGGTGTTCTAGTTGTTAACATGTTACTTGACAGTTCCCAGGGTGTTCTATGTGGTTGCCAGGGTGTTGCTATGAGGTTACTAATGTGTTCTGAATGATTTTTAGAATGTTGCTGTGTGAGTGCTAGAATGTTCTTTGTGGTTGCTAAGTTGTTTTAGTGTGTTTCAATGGTGTTCTGGGTGGTTGAATAAGATGTTCTGGATTTTAGTCTGTTATGCAGTTTGTATTATGTGGTTGCCAGGGTGGTGCTATAAGGTTACTAAGGTATTACTAATTTATTTTTTGCATGTTGCTATGCGATTACTAGGGTGTTCTGGATGGTTGTCAGGATGTTGCTATGAGGTTACTAAGGTGTTTTGAATGATTTTCCCCATGTTGCTATGTGGTTGCTAAGATGTTCTGGATGGTTGTCAAGGTGTTGCAATGTGGTTGCTTTTTAGTGTGTTGCCATGCAGTTCTTAGGGTGTTCTAAAAAGTAGTTGCCATGGCAGTTGCCATGTGTTGCAGTGTGGTTGATAAGATATTCTGAATGTTTCTGTGTGGTTGCTAAGCCTGGTTTTTGCTTTGTGGCTGTTAGGATGTTTTAGATGGTTGCCAGGGTGTTGCTGTGAGGTTACTAAGGTGTTCTAAATTATTTTTAGCTTGTTGCTGGGTTGTTATAGATGGTTGCCAGGACATTGCAATGTGGTTGCTAAGGTTTTCTGTTTTTTTTTAACAAGTTACTTTACAGTTCCTAGGGTGTTCTATGTGGTTGTCAGGGTGTTACTATGAGGTTACTTGGGTGTTCTGAAACATTTTTAGCATGTTGTTATGATGTTCTAGATTGTTGCCAGGGCATTGTAATTCGGTTGCTAAAGTATTCTGGTTTTAAACATGTTACTTTGCAGTTCTTAGGATCTTCTATGTTGTTGCCATGGTGTTGCTATGAGGTTGCTAAGATGTTTAAAATGATTTTTAGCATGTTGCTGTGCATTGCTGGGGTGTTATGGATGGTTGCCAGGGTGTTGCAATGTGTTCTGGTTTTTAACATGTTACTTTGCAGTTCCTAGAGTGTTCTGTGTGGTTGCCAGTGCGTTGCTATGAGGTTACTTAAGTATTCTGAATGATTTTTAGCATGTTGCTATGTAGTTGCTAGGGTGTATATTTTTATTTAAATTTAGTCACATCAAGACCATTTGTTGTGTGTGGATGTAGAGACCTATATTACATTGAAAATAGGGTTTATCTAGCCAGCTTTATTCAGTAAAACTAAATAGGATTAGCTTCCTCTATTTCTCTGATGTTTATTGCTTCTTTCAGGTCTAGATAAAGGATAGCAGTGCTTTCATGCGGTTTCACCTTTGTAAATGAATCCGGCCTGAGATGTCTAGTTCGATGCACCTCCGTGTCTGCTTGTGGTCTAATCTAAACACACTCATCCATGCAAACATGCGTGTAAAGAGGTGCACGGCCACCCATGTGTCGTTGGACGCATCTGTCAGGGCCCATCATGAGACCAGAGCAGGTGACAGATGAGGTCCCACACACACACACACATAAAATACACACTCCAGGGAGGTACGAAGTCCTGCACACACTTGCGTTGGCAATCATGCAAAGCGACTTGATGAGAGATAGCCTGTCGAGTTGATTGACAGGCCTGCTAACAGGAGGTGAAGGCAGCGATGAGGCGACATTGAGAGCAGAAGAGCAGAGGCGTAAGTCTCCACCCCTGACACGCGCATATAAACCCCTAATCACTGACCATGATTAGCTGTCGTCTCTGTAGCTCAAATCGTTAGTGTGAGTGACTTGAGTTTCTGCAGCTCAGTCAGGGGCCGTTTATAAGTGTACAGCCACCCTGCTTCATTATTATGAGTCATTAAAGACACTTCACTTTGGCATGTGTGGCAACTAACGTTTTCTGTTTTCTTCAGTAGTGAGTGACGTTAAACTCAGGCTAAGTCGAAACTAAGACATATATGAAGGTAGGAAAACACTGAGACACGTCCGAACCCACTGTAAAAATAATGTTAAAATTATTTGATTTATTTTTATTTTTTATTTTTTTTACTTACACTACCAGTCAAAAGTTTTTAAGAGTAAGATTTTTAATGTTTTTCAAACAAGTCTCTTTTGCTCACCAAGCCTGCATTTATTTGATTTAAAGTACAGCAAAAACAGTATAATTTTGAAATATTTTTACTATTTAAAATTTAATTTATTCCTGTGATCAAAGCTAAATTTTCAGCATCATTAGACATTAGTTTTCAGTGTCACCTTTAGAAATCATTCAAATATGCTGATTTGCTGTTCAAAATGTGTTATTATTATCAGTATTTAAAACAGGTGGGGTGGGATTAGTTAGTAGAACCTAATAGAAAATTAAATTAATAGAAATTAATACTTTTATTTAGCAAGGATGCTGAATCAAAAGTGTAAATGAAGACATTTATAATGTTACAGAAAATTCTTCAAATAAATGCTGTTCTTCTAAACTTTCTATTCATCAAAGAAACCTGAAAAAAATCTACTTGGCTTTTTATAACATAATAACAATAAATGTTTTTTGAGCAGCAAATCAGAATATTATGATTTATGAAGGATCATGTGACTGGAGTAATGATGCTAAAAATTAAACTTTGAAATCACAATTTAAAATACAATTTAAAATATATTCAAATTTAAAACAGTTATTTAAAAAAGGAAAAATATTTCAAAATTGTGCTGTTTTTTGCTGTACTTTGGATTAAATAAATGCAGGCTTGGTGCGCAGAAGAGACTTCTTTAAAAAAAAAAAACATTTAAAATCTTACTGTTCAAAAACTTTTGACTGGTAGTGTACTTCTATTTCTATTCTATTTCTACCATGAAAGAAGCTTGTTGCCACTTAAATGTTCTCTTTTATCTATATTATCGTCTCAAAAGTGGTGAATTATCCCTTCAGATATATTTATTCTTGCGGGACCTCATTTGAATTCCTTTTTTTATCTGCTTTAATTATATTCAGTCATCTCAGTAGCATCATTAAGTCTTTAACCTCGCTTGTAAATGACCCATGTAGCGTCTACAGGGTCATTGTTAATCAGTGTTTATGGGTCCTTGTTAAACGTGCAGGTTCATCTTAACTAATTAAACTGTCTTTTCACAGTCATTGCTCAGTTCTACTGTGCACTTTTATTGTTCGTGTGATTAAGGTATTTAAAGGTGACTGAATGTATGTCTTTATGTTTAAGATAGATGTCATGATAAAGAGAGACATGTAACTAAATCTGAAAGACTCAGTATAGTGAATAAGACAGTAGGGGAACAGAAATATGAACAATAATCTTATCTTTAATATCTCTATTGTTTAGACCACAGTTGAGACATTTGCTTTCCTCCTGTCAAAAAGACCTTCTATTTTAGATCATTTCTCAGATTTGCCAATATTCCAAAAGAATGCAATTCAAAACAAGAGATTTAAATTTAACAATTCAATTCGAGTTCAAAAATAGAAATACAAATTTCTCTGGATATTGGTCTAGCGAGAAAGATTTGAATCAGGAAATGCCCTTTTAAATAAGAGAAAGATAAATACAAAAAATTAGGTGGAACAGTCTATAATAAATGTAAATTAGAAATGTGTGGATGTGGCATATGAGCCAGACAGAGAGGAAAAAAAGCAGCCAGCAGCCATGCTGTTTGTGTATGAGCAGGGAGCCATGTGTATGAACTAACGTCTTAATTGGTGTGAATGGCAACGTCCGCTACCTGACCAGAATCATTAATCAGAGCGGATGAGAGCTGGAGGGTGTCAGCCTCTCTACTCTCACACACACACACACACACACACACACACACACACACACACACACACACACACACACACACACACACACACACACACTTAAGCCTAAATCTGCGGTTACAGCTGTGACTGTCACACTCTGGTACTCTGTAATACCAGCAAAGGCCAGAAGAGACGATACGCTAATTAAGAAACATAGTCACAGACAGCTTGGTCATGTGTGGGTTCATAGCCATATCAATACATTGTGACATAAAAGCTATATATATACAGTTGAAGTCAAAAGTTTACATACACCTTGCAAAATCTGCTAAATTATTTTTCTAAAAAAGAGGTTCAAATGCTTACTGATGCTTCAGAAGGAAAAACAATGCATTAAAGGAGTAGTTCACTTTCAGAACAACAATATACAGATAATGTACTCACCCCTTTGTCATCCAAGATGTTCTTGTCTTTCTTTCTTCAGTTGTAAAGAAATTGTGTTTTTTGAGGAAAACATTTCAGGATTTCTCTTCATATAATGGACTTCTATGGTGCCCCCGAGTTTGAACTTCCAAAATGCAGTTTAAATGCAGCTTCAAATGGCTCTAAATAAGGAAGGAAAAAGGGTTTTATCTAGCGAAATGATTGATTTTTTCTAAAAACATTTACAATTTATCACCTTTTTAATCTCAAACGCTCGTCCGAACTAGACAAGACGAACATTTGAGGTTAAAAAGTATATAAATTGTAATTTTTTTTTTTAGAAAATAACCCATCATTTTGCTAGATAAGACCCTTTTTCCTTTGCTGTGATTGTTTAGAGCCCTTTGAAGCTGCATTTTGCAAGTTCAAACTCAGGGGCACCATAAACGTCCATTATATGGAGAGAAATCCTGAAATGTTTTACTCAAAAAACATAATTTCCTTACAACTGAAGAAAGAAAGACATGAACATCTTGGATGACAAGGGGGTGAGTACATTATCTGTACATTTTTGTTCTGAAAGTGAACTACTCCTTTAAGAGCTGGGGTTGAAAACTTTTGAACAGAATGAGTATGTGTACATTTTTCTTATTCTGCCTAAATATCATGTTTTTTCATTGAGTCCTGGCTTTCAGAAGATACTTACATGTTCCCCAGAAGCAGAAATAAGTAAAAATGCATCCTGATCTTCAAATTCAAAAAGTTTTCACCCCCTGCCTCTTAATGTTTTCCTTCTGAGGCATAAGTGAGTGTTTAAACCTTCTGTAATAGTTGCATATGAGTCCCTCAGTTGTCCTCAGTGTGAAAAGTTGGATCTCAAAATTATACAGTCATTGTTGGAAAGGGTTCAAAAAAACACAAATGCTGAAAAAGTATCACTAAACAAAAAAAAAAAAAAAAAAACACAGCTGTGGATCATTCAGGTAACAACACAGTAATAAATATCTTATTCAGGTCAGTACTAACTAAAAAATAACATGTATTTTGTATGATCCCTCTTAATTTTGGTAAAATAATTCACATTTTGCCGATTCTGCAAGGTGTATGTAAACTTTTGACTTCAACTGTACATAAACACACACATATTTATTATAAATGCATTTTAAAAAGGGTTCTGGCTGAATTTAGTTATTTCTGTGTTTGTATTATTTTATGAACAAAATGCAGTGACTTGAATGGATTCGCTACCTGTTTGTCTGACCCGACTGAAAGCAGAAGCCTGTTTAATAATGATTGGAGGGACGATAATCTTGCATCAGCTGCTGTCTGAGCTTGGACTCGCTATCCAGCAGAATTCCACAAATTCAATTGGCAGAAGACCTTGAATGGTTTATAAAAGTGGGTCAATCTAATCTCTGAGTTGAGGGCACAAACATGTGGCACTCAGAAATCTAATCATGCAAATCTAAGGTAGAACAGAAACAGAGCATAGGTCACTGAAAGCAAACACCAGACTACATTTTTCTAAATATGCGCTTTAGTTTTTCAGCATTTATGTCTCACAATGTGCATATTCACTTTGAATGGCTGTGATATATAAGAAAAAAACAACTTTATTTAAAATTATAATATAAAATTAACACATGCAAGCAAAATTATTTCACTTATATGTAAGTTTTCAGCATTAGGGGAGCTATTAATGGAGCTGTTACTCTAAAACTGTCAAGACATATTGCTCTGATTTTTTGACACCACACATTCTAGCTAATGAACCTCTTGAAATAAACAGTGTTAGATGAGCAACATATGTTAATACGGTTTTACACTTTTCATAATCTTGCAGACTATGGAATCACAATTATGGAAACACCAATGTGTTGTGTTCATGATAGTGTGTGATCATTCCCAAAGTGTCTGCTAAAGCACTGTGAACATTACAAACAGAAACAGCATTATGGGATAAATTATAATACCATCTAATGAGAATAATACTAAGCATTTCTTTGCATCATTTTGAAATCATTGGCTGCAGCACAGTCCACATTATTATCCTTTCTAGCCTGAACAGTGTGTGAGATTAGGTTTATCATCAATATCTGTTTTTATGTTTCAAAGCTAGCAGGATTATTTCTGCTTATTAAGATTTCATAACCTGCCCTCATTGTTTAGCAACCACACCATATTATTATTCTCCTCAGACCAGTTATCTGCGTTCCAGGTACAGCACCAGATATGCTTTATTTAGAGTCATTTAAGACAATAGATCACACACACAAACTTTTAATCTTCAGCTATTTTTGAAAAATTATGCAAAATACTCACGAGAGACAGATTTAACCATTATTATATTGATTTAAATGATTTATGGAATTAAATAATTAAAAAAATAGACTGTAAACTAATACATGAGGCAAGCTATGTAGATTATAAAAAATAATCAAGTTTGTTGTTTTACCTTAAAAGGTGCAATCCGAAAAAAAGTCTTGTAAGCTAAATGATTCAAATTCAGTTTACTCCGATCCATGTCTGCTTGTCAAAAAAGATTTGGAAGTCACAAATAGTAGTATCAGGCAAAATTGGCAGAAAATAACTCAAAAAAAAAAAGTGCACTTTTGATGATTTGTTGTGATGTTAGTACTAAGTTTTGAAAATATAACAGTTTCTAATTTGAAAATGGTACCAAAGTGAATTTAAAAAGCTGTAAGCGGCAATAACATATGAAGTAGAAAGTATTGTTTTCTAGAATCATGCTTTGATCTGTATGCTTTCAACATTAGACAGGTTGTGAAATGTACCTCTGATTTCCTTTTGGTTATGTACAGTCAACAGATGCTGATGGATCTGCTGCATTTTGCAACATAAAGCTGTTTTCTGTGACTGCAAGAGACTTCTGATTCATCAGGTAAAAAAATAGAAGAATAACAAAGTGCAATATGCTAAAACAATTTCTGTTACAAACCACTGTGTTTATAATTACATCTATACATTAAAATACATTAACAAATACCAGTTTGCAATATCAAGCAGCATAACGGGTTGTTTTATACATATAAAGTAAATGGAAGCAAATGATTCCAGATGTCTTGCACATTCAAGTTTCAAAATGGCCTTTACACACAACCCACATAGCAAAATTGGTTTGGCCCAGTGATGGGCCACACAATCCACTTTCACTTGGCCCAAATACAGCAATGAATTACGGTACATGACTGGACCAGGTCTGGTTGCCAGAACTCGGGCCACATATGGCCCATGGCATAGCCATATCTCAGCCAAATGTATGACTATAGCTGGCCCTATTCTGGTCCTTTTAAGGACCAAACAATTGATTCTACATGTCAGCCACAACTAAACCTTGATCTAGCCACTTCATACACACCCTTGGCCCAAATGAAAAATGCCAGAAAAACAACAGTATTCTTAACAAATATTTATTGTTTCACATTTAAACGAAACAATTAGCAAAAAAAACACTGTGCACACAACTCTTTAACATCTGATTCAGTTCAGGAGCAAGAGGCATTGTGTACATAACTCTTCAACATCTGATTCAGTTCATGAACAAGAGGCACTGTGCACAATTCAACATCTGATTCAGTTCATGAACAAGAGGCACTGTGTACACAACTCTTCAACATCTGATTCAGTTCATGAACAAGAGACACTGTGCACACAACTCTTTAACATCTGATTCAGTTCAGGAGCAAGAGGCATTGTGTACACAACTCTTCAACATCTGATTCAGTTCATGAACAAGAGGCACTGTGCACAATTCAACATCTGATTCAGTTCAGGAACAAGAGGCACTGTGCACACAACTCTTCAACATCTGATTCAGTTCAGGAACAAGAGGCACTGTGCACACAACTCTTTAACATCTGATTCAGTTCAGGAGCAAGAGGCATTGTGTACACAACTCTTCAACATCTGATTCAGTTCATGAACAAGAGGCACTGTGCACAATTCAACATCTGATTCAGTTCAGGAACAAGAGGCACTGTGCACACAACTCTTCAACATCTGATTCAGTTCATGAACAAGAGGCACTGTGCACAATTCAACATCTGATTCAGTTCAGGAACAAGAGGCACTGTGCACACAACTCTTCAACATCTGATTCAGTTCAGGAACAAGAGGCACTGTGCACACAACTCTTCAACATCTGATTCAGTTCAGGAACAAGAGGCACTGTGCACACAACTCTTCAACATCTGATTCAGTTCAGGAACAAGAGGCACTGTGCACACAAATCTTTAACATCTGATTCAGTTCAGGAACAAGAGGCACTGTGAACACAACTCTTCAACATCTGATTCAGTTCAGGAACAAGAGGCACGGTGCACCAAGTCGCAAGTCGGTTAACCTGTTGTACTCTCCTGACGCTCTTTTCTCTTCATTCTTTCTCTTCTGCCACCATCCCTATCCGGGGCCAGATATAGCCATCTCTTAATGGTGGAATCTATTTCCTTTTCTGTGGCCGCAGACGTCAGGTGGTTACGCCTCACAGCCTCTGAAACATAGATGGTCTGAAATTAGTTTCTGTATCAAAATAAAATATGGCTATTGGATTTTAAACGGATAGTTCACTTTAAAATGAAAATTCTGTCATCATATACTCACCCTCAAGTTATTTCAACCCTGTATGCTGGCATTCCTCAAAATATTTACCATTGTGTTCAGCAGAAGAAAGAAATTCAGGGTTGAAATAACTTGAGGGTGACTATATGATGACAGAATTGTCATTTTAAAGTGAACTATCCCTTTAAAGGACAATTACATTAAAACTGAACACAGAACCTATTGACAGACATTATGTAACATCTACACAGAGACTGTAAATTGATGCAGATCAGTAGTGAGTCTGGCACCATCCTCCTACCAGGTTCCAATATGACTCCAGGAGAAATCCAGTCTAAGCAGTTGCTTTTTAAGGAGACATGTGCAATTCAATAAGGACAGATATATGACTACACTTTTATTCAATTTTTTTTTATCTCGGCTTTAGCGCAATGCTATGATTGGTTCAACACAATTTTCTCAGCAGAAAATAATAAGGACATTATGAATCATGTGAATCAGTCATATCATGTACGTCTACACTTTCAATTTAAACTGGTCTATGTATGTATAGATCAGTTTTAGTGGAATTGTCGGTTACACTATGTTTTACAGTGTCCTTTTTACACAGTTGTAATTGTTATTAAAGAACAGAGTAAAATTATGTATCATGTACTTACTATAGTGTTAGTATTAAGGTTTGGTTTAAAGTTACTGCATGTAACTATTCGTAATTCACTTTTATTATTACATTAAGTACATGTAACATGTAGCAAGGACATAACAGAATAACAGAATTGTTTTTCTTCTCTCCCCCATCTACCTCCTCTACATATACCTTCTTCATGTCCCCTCCTCTCATCTTTTTCTTTCCTCATCCCCCAATTTCTCCACCCTCTCCTCTTCCTCTGACTGCTTTTTTTCTCAAACCCCCTTTCCATCCCTCACATTTCCATCATCTTGTTCTCCTCTGCTTATTTGTAACCTTAATTTAAATACATTTTAATTATTCTTAAAACTTAAACCACTCTTATGGCATTAAGTAAAACTTACCAATCACAACATCCCGTAAACGCAAGCGCTGGAAACCAATTTTTCCATTTATTCCTCTCATATTGATTTTTTTGGCCAAATCGTTAGTAACCAGTCCATGCATAATCCTCCAAATGCACTCATGAACATCCACCCCACCTTTGAGAGCCAGTGCGTGTACCTGAAATCATAATGTTTTTTTTTTTTGTTAAAAGCAATGGTTTAATACATCATGAAATGCTACGAATACTATAGGTGACACTGGTAAGAGTTATCTCTCTCTCTTTCTCACACACACACACACACACACACAATACATTACAAATTACATCGGTCTGTTAGAAAATATGACCATTTTGATGTAATTTTGTCTGTATTTGTTCATCCAAGCACAAAAAGAAGCAGAAGAGAACTCAATTCAGTATTTTCGTGCATCTGAGATGTGGCTGTCTGTGTGAGTGCTTTTGAATGTGTGCACACATTCACGTCTTTACTGTTCCCACATTTAACAGGGGAAGTGCCACCACAAATAGAATGCAAGTCTGTGGAAAACACTGAAGCTAGTCAATTTAGTTTTGATTTGTCAACATACCAACTGTTTCTGGAGGTCAGGATTACTTCGCAGTTGTTCCTCCATGTCCTGAAGAGAACTGACGTCTTTAAGTGGCAACACATTTTGAGCCAGGTCTGTCTGTGACTCATCAGTCGATTTCATACTTTGCAGGGTCTTGAAGATGATTCGCAGTTGGTCCATCATCATTTCCTGTTTTGTTAATATATTACGCAGGAGAGCTAAGAAAAAAAACAAGTTCAGTCACTTAAATTAGGTAAAATAGACTATTTGCTGGTATTATTATTATTATTATTATTTCTTACTAAAACTATTCCAATGAAAATCAAATTTAAAAGTTAACATGCTAAACAATCAGGACTTCTGGAACAAAATTATTATTATTATTTTTTTTTTTATTAAAAACAAACAACTATTATAAACATTAATATACTCACATGATTGCAAACTACATGTCTGCTCCTTGGACTGGTGTGGCTCAGTATGTTTCAATGGGTTTGGAGAAGGTCCAGTGTGGCATGGTCTACGAATATCAGAGCTGGCATGGCATGATCTAAGAATTTCCCTGCTGGCATGATTTGGTCTACTTATCTCACTGCTGGTGCTGCTTGATGAGTGAATCTCACTGCTGGCATGCCTTAATGGACGAATCTCAGGGCTGACGTGCCTCGATGTACAGCGCTCAGTGATGGTGTGCCTGCTTGAAGATAACTTGGTGCTATAGTGATGACTTGAATGGAGCTTATGACTGTTGAGGCCTCTTGGGTTGGGCTCAGGACAGCTGTGGCCTCTTGGGTAGAGCTCAGGAGTGCTGTCGTCACTTGGGAAAAGCTCAGGACTGCTGTGGCCTCTTGGGTAGAGCTCAGGAGTGCTGTCGTCACTTGGGAAAAGCTCAGGACTGCTGTGGCCTCTTCGATGAAGGTCAGGAGTGCTGTGGTCTTTTGGGTGGAGGTCAGCAGTGCTGTGGCCTTTAGTGCTGTGGTCTTTTGGGTGGAGGTCAGCAGTGCTGTGGCCTTTTGGGTAGACCTTTACTGGTTCTAATGCAGGACCTTTGTGCTGCCTCACGATCTTTGGAGCATTGGGCAACTTTCTGCTCAGATGTACAAAAGATCTTAGCACTTTATCTGGTATGATAAAATAAACTATAATTTGAAATTGCAGAAGATTCTTACCCTTTCTTTGACTTTTTTTCTTTCAGAGTGCTTTCCATCTCATCATCACCCTCTCCAGGGAAAATATTGTTTTTAGGTCTAAGAACATATTCCATAAATTCAAGATATGCAATTATTAGTAAATGTTGTGCAACATCAAATCATTTAAAAATAAAATTAAACTTCCCCCTACATTCTTTTTCTTTTAAATTGAATTGGCGAGTTCCCTCCATCACTTCCAATGTCAGTGTGATCAACAGCTTGAGGAAGTTTTCTTCTTGCTTCATTGTAGTCATCTGGGTAAGTAATTTTAAGTAATACATGGGGTTTTAGTAATACATAACATAAGTTCAGTTTATAGGAAGAAGTGAAAGAATGTTACTTACGGGATGTGAATATAATTCTGGCCTTATGGGGCTTCCATTCATCTCCAGGACATTCTTGCAATTTTACAGCTTTTGCTACATCAATTTTATTTGGAGGCCACATGCACTCTCCATTTTTTATCCAGATGGAAGGCACAACTTCTACCTCATTGGTGTTGTCAAAAACAACTATGTGAAACATCTAAAGATAAAACAAATCAAAAAATACTCTTTAGCCAACTGAAATACTAAACTAAAAGGGCTATTTGTCTCAATGCAATAGCGGAACAACAACAAATCGGTTTTGGAATGGTAATCTCACAAACTTCTGGGGCTTATTTCGAATCATGAAACTTTTGATGTTGGTAGAGAGGTTGGAAACAACACAAATTCCCAGCTCTCTTGAGTCGATAGGATATGTAAAGAAGTGGTCCACCTGTTTATATTCTTTGGCCACAATGTACACTACTCCTTTATCCTCAACAATGTTCTGGACCAACACCAACTTGTTTTCAATTTTGATGCAACAATCTCTCTCTTTGACCTTCACAACTACATCATCTGAAACAAGCACTTTATATTGACGAACTTGTCGTGAGAAGCATTCTGGCACTGGCCCATCCATGTGCTCATTTTCCAGTTTTTGAGTTGCCTCTTTAACATTAGGACTGTAGCTGCCATTTTCCATCTCTGATAATCTGCGCATCACCTGAGTCAAAGGATTAAGTGGCCCTCGAACCAATTTTTTAAGTTTTCCTAAGAAATTTTCAAAGGGAAATGCTGATATACGGTCTAAATTGCCATGGACTTTGACATCTTCACTGAGATGCACCAGACCATGAATATTGTAAACCAAAAACTCTTTACCGTAAAGCTGGCCAAAGTGTTCAACGAATGACACCAACAGAGTTTTAGCAAAGTCATTCAACTCCAAACAATATTTTGGACTTGCCAAAATGTACACACCTACTGACAACAGCATGAAGTTGTCATATATCTGAGGCTGTAGAACACCCCTCAGCACAACTGGACCAGTGTACAACAAGAATTGGCGTAGTTCAATGGCTTTCCACCTACATCGTTCAACCAAAGCCCGTGGCCTTCGAGCAAACTCGCTTGGTATGTAATTTCTCAGTGCAAGAAGTCTATCTGTAACCATGGAAGCTTGACTAGATGAAATGCGACAGTGCAAGGGACCAGTGGTGCTGATCCACAAGTCTAAGAGACGCCTCATTACACCCAGACAAACAAGATGCATATAATCGTATGGAAAACAAGTGATCATGTCAATGCCAACCTCTGTAAAAGGTGAGTGTTGGACATGGTGTTCTTCATCTGTTTCTTGCCTAAAACTATCATCAGTTCTGCGCCTTGCATTGACCTCAGGAAATGTCATTCTATTCGATTTTCGGACACCTGATTGGTGACACTTGTCACATCCATAATATGCAGTGTGGGACTTTACACCTCTGATGAAGGCTCGGGCTGGGGTGTCACACACAACAGAAACAACATTCAAAAAGAAGGTTTTCTGCTTGAATAGAAACCCATCTTTCAACACTTTCAGCTCTTGAACCAGATCATGAAGATATTCAGTCAATGAATTTGGCTTAGAAGTACCACAAAACAATCCAATCAAAATTGGTTTCTTGGTGTATCCTTGCAACAAACCAAGAATTGGCCAAAACTGTGTAGAAGTACTCTTGAAGAGGGGCAGACCATCAAAATTCAACTGTAATTTAAAAACATGTCTGTCTGGCACATTTGACCAAATTGCATCTAGAATTTTCCAAATAGAATTCAGAATTCCACAATAATGGAACATTCCTCCAGCTACACTGCTAATTTTGAAGCTTGCATTTGTTTTCAGCAACGTTCGTCCATCCTTTGGCAGAGAGGGATGATAGATTTTGAGGATACTGAGAAGCGCTGACAGAGCTATAAGAGATATTCCAAATTCTATTGCCCAGTCTGCCAGAGAACTCTGCAAATCACCATCCATCTCACTACACTGTTCTCCAAGATCAAGAAGATCCTCAACAGAAGCTGCAGTCTTTTCATGTACTTCCTTATCATCAATGCCATCAACTAGATCCTCATCACTTTCATCACTAATTTGCATGTCAGATTCCTCTGCATCATCAACATAAACACTTGTCTCATCATTCACGTTTCCTTCCCTATGGTGCTCATTTTCCATTAGTTTACCAACTAGCCTTAATGCCCTTCTTCGTGAATTACCCCTATCATTGTACATCCAAGTCTTTTCCATACCGTGGCTTTACTCAGGTCTTTTGTTCCTCAACCTGAAACAAACAGAAGAGAGAAAAAAAAATATATAAATTATTAATAATATAGAAAGCAAACACACACCAAACAAAAACAATAAAGAAAATTCTAAATTAATTTGACTACAAGGCCCGTGAACATTTTGATAAGTTTGTTTGTTTTTCAATTTAAAATGAAATAAGCAGTAACAAGAAAATGGTGCCTTAAATAGTTTTTTCATTTGTTCCAAAAATAACCAAAAATGTAAGATTTTGTCAGTTATTCATGGTTTTATTCATGTTTTTACAAACGTAAAATATGGTAAAATACTTTTCATATGGTATTTTCATACAAGGTTATAGCCTATTAAATTTTGAAAAAAGAGAAAAACCTGCAACATGGGCTTTAATTATCAATGTTTCATATATTTTAAATGAAAACAAAAAGAAGCAGGTTTGTGTTTTATATTGCATGTTGTTATATGCAGTGAAGAGAACAAATGGGCTACGCCTTGTCTAAACCACATTTAGGTGTCCATTAACCCCTTCAGACCCTGCGTCCATTGGAATGGACATCACTTGATTTTTTGTTTAAACCAATACAATTTTATGTTTTTATAATATGAGCAATGCCTGGTCACTGATTGGTCCCTGATCAACCAATCACAACAAAGATATGACTCCTAACTTAATCTGATTGAGCCACAGGCATCACAAAAGAGAGACATGATCACCACTTAGAGAGGAAGAGAAGGAAGCCCACATTTGACCTTTTATATGCAGAGTTATGTTAATGGTAGCCTCATCAACTTGCATCTATTATAAAATTAAGACTATCAAATGATAATATTCAAAGTTATTTTGAAGATCTTTCAGATTTGCAGAACACAGGATTTTTTTAAAATGCAATGTCCATCACAATGGACATCAGGTCTTGAGCGATATCAGCAGGAACCTCATGAATTAATTGTAAAACAGGTTGAGAAATTTGTTGAAGCATTTCAAAGCTAAATACAGAGCTACAAATTATAATGTTAATGTTTTATGAATGTTGATATAAATGAATGAAATTGATATTAATATGATTTCATTTATGTCTTCGAACTGACTATAGACTGTAAATCAATATTTCATTGATTTTAGTGAGGAACAGCTATTGTGGATGTGTGATCAGTGAATACAATGCAATACACACATTCACACCCCCTCCATGCACACTAATACCTTGATACTATAATGCACACAATCATATAGTCATCAAAACAAATGGCAAGTACACATAAACCCATTCACACACACAAAGACATTTATACATGTACTCCAATTCACCCACTTGAACCAAAAAAAGGGATCAAACTACAATTTTTTTTAGTTTTCATATCATCTTCCCTTTTTTTTTACACATTCTTACTGCATTATTTATTGTTACAGTATGTGTTCTTTTCAAAATCTTAAACACTATTTCAACTATAGTGCACATACTCTATTTAGTATGGTGTAAAAATTAGGATTTTCGTTTTTCTTCAGTAGTGGACATGAGAAAAATCTAATTAAAAATGAGTTGGCACAAATCTTTCTTTTTTAGACTCATTTATGTGTTGGAGATGAGCAGAAATCAAGTGGGTAAAAAAAAATTTGTTCAGTGAAAAAAATTCAGGTCTGAAGGGGTTAATATATTTAAGATTTTTTTAAATGAAGAGGCAGAGTGGTGTTTTAGCCTATAACATATTTTGTTGTATTGTTGACGAAAAGAGGCAGAGTTCTGTTTTACACCATATTTCAATTGTATTGTTGCCGAAAATATTATAGGATAACCGGAGTAGCCAGAGCGAGCTGAGTGACCCTATCAAGAACGCACGTTCTATTTGCAGAATAAACGTAAGTTACGTACTTGGTATTGAGAAACGGCCGACGTTCTGACAATTACATTTTTAATAACAACCTTAACGGCCCTGAACAGTAGTTCAATGTCAACATTGTGACAATGCCGTAGCTTCACCACACAACGTAGTTATGGCGACCTTCCGGCCATGTTGTACGTTGTAGAAGGTTGGGTACGTTGTGCCAACGTTCTGTGTTTGCTGGGAATTGCTGCTACACATTTTTGTATGTTAATCCATCAGTGTATGTCACTTAAATTTAAATAAATAAATGGCTGAGCCTGTGATATAAAATAAAGATGTCTGATGTCATCTAATGATAAATGTTATCGACGCACATTTAGTGAATTACAACATTTTAAATAACATCTACGATTATACATTGTGGCACATCTTTAACATTTAACATTTAACTTTCCGACTATGTTAACTCATACTAACTGTAAAATTCAAAATGATTACTTACCAAACCCCGCTCGCTTTGTTCTAGCGGTAAGAAGTCGCAACCGTTAGTGAAGTGCAGCCTCAAGTGCATCAGTGCCACTGCCTGCCCGCCCACTTCTTAAACTGCGGTGGCGCTGGATCCGGAAGTATCAAATTATATATATTTTTAATTTGGGTTGAAGCGTTCTAAACCATTAACTAAATCGGCTAAATCGCAAGATTACACAGTTTCAATTGAAAAAAAAATATTTTAAAAAAAGAAAAAAAAGGAAAAAGTACAAGATTGAGTGTAAAGACTACAATGATGTACAACTACAAACCCATGAAGCATTGCGTTTTAGGCGCGCTATCTGGGCGCGCTTTTCTAGATGCGACCTGATTGGTGTATTTTTTTTGTGTGTGTGTGTGTGTGTGCCACATGAGCAAATTGGCCTTGATCTTGTGCATGAAATGAGACAATCAATCAATTAAAGTTCTATTCTATCTTGCTTTGACCTTTCACACTAACGCACAATATTGCTTACTTATATTGTCCTCTATTGTAAACCTCTTTGGATAAAAGTGTTTGCTAAATGATTAAATGTAGCCGAATGTAAATTTAAAGTTTATTTTGTTTCATAAAATTCATTAAACCTTGTTGATAGAGACTAGAGAGAATAAACCCACGCTGCAAACAGGAATAGGGGAAAAGCTGTGTTGTATGAAAATATTATTAATTATGAAATATCTGAAATTGCATTTTAACTATGGGATAAGTCTGGCCACACATATGTGGGCCACATTTCTATATTTTATATGTGGGCCAAATAATACACTTAACCACTGGCCCATGTCCTGTTTGCCACCTTAAAGACGGTCCAATCTCCCCCATAACCGGGCCATGTTCGGTTCACATGCCTCATGCCAGTGCCGACTGAATGCCAGCTGTGCCGGCTTCATGCCAAATCTGGGCCAGAATTCTTTGCTACCTGGGAAGGTTTGTTTGTAGTGTCTTGTACTGCTTTGAACCATATCAGCAACTTTTTTGTCTGAAATGGTTCTTGAGTTCTTTATTTCTGCCTTTTCTGGAGCTCAGTTATCCAATTACACAGACTTTCAACACTCTCTACACATAAATACCATTTCTAAAATGCTAACTTTCAAATTGGAACTGATTTCCTACTAGTCTTGCCTGTTTCTTGCTTTAGTTTACCTGAATGGATACTTCTTTCCTCTTCTCCACTAAGTACTCTGAGAAACAGATATTTATTTTATGATCTATATTGTAAGATTTTAACTTGGGTTTATGCATGAATTCTGTCACAAGAATTTTAAGCTATTCAGTGACTTTATATCACTTTTTTCTTTTGTGAACGGCTTACATACTGTGCATTGTTGAGAGCTGGTCCCCTGAGTGAGCCGTAGTTTTTCTTCCAAGGTTTTTTCTCCATTTCCTTCTCCAATGGACTTTGAATTCCTTGCCATTATTGCCTTTGGCTCACTTAGCTGTGGTCTAAAAGGTTTTTAATATTTAGAAATAGTATTTATCTCATTGCACTGACACTACTGGATGATTAGAACTGCATATAACTGAACTGAACTTGTTTCAAAGTGTGAAAAACTTCACACAGTTAGTGAACCGACTTGGACTGAATATTTTTTAGAGCTGCTTTAAAGCAGAACTTTGTCTGTATTGTGCCATCTGTAAATGCTATAAAAAATAATATCGCAACCAGTCCATGCAATCATTTTATATCGAGAATCTTGCTTGTTTGAAAACACCTACTTCTGCTTTTGTGATTAAACAAATGATAATGGGTCTGAGCATTACTATAAATATCATGTGCCCATGTGTCTCCTTATGAAACTCTAAAGTTTTCCTTCAATTCACACATTCAACTTGCTGGTGCAAAAGCTAAGCTGGATCATTTGTAAGTACTGATTTACCATAGAACCAATTCAACTTGATTGATTTTTAAGTTTATTATTTTTTAATTTTGTTTTCATATGATTTTGGTTTTCAGTGGTGCTGGTACTGTGTCGATAAGGTCTCATTAAATAAGAAAGTCTTTCAAATACAAAACATTATTTCAAGCTATTTCACATCCTCTCTACAGGTGTAGAAGCAAAAAGAGCATTGATGTGTGAAGGAGGATCTGCGGCCCTCAACTGTGGTGAGTGATTCAGTCATTTTAAGTTCTATTTTTGGTCTTTAGTGCCCAAACAGTATGACAGAGATGCAATGAAAGAGAACAAGACCAACAGGAAACCTTGAGTCTGGACTCTGACCATGTGCAGTGTACTTAATCTTTACCACAATTCTTATATTATTTTTATTTTTTTGTAAACATGTCAGATGCATAAAGGTTGTTAATGCCAACTTTGGGCAGACTGTTCAGCAAAATGAGAAGCCTGCCTCAAATACAAACTGCATCCAAGCATCATCCGTCCATTCGGTAGGACTAAGAGAGAAAAGATTAATTTATGTTTACAATTCATTGAAGAGCAAGAGCAAAATACATAACATTCACTTTGTCTCTAATATATTAAAGCTATTCTCAAGTCAGTGTCTGTTTATAAATCAGGTGTGATGAAAGAAAGAACTGTTCTGTTCCTGCAACAAACTCTATTATCTCTGATCCCTGTTATGGGACTTATAAATACATGTATGTGTCTTATAAATGTATCCCAGCAAGTAAGCCAGTCCTTTTATACAATTTCCATCCTAAATTTTGAAATTGATCATTAATAATATTCTTTAATGTTTTTTTTTTTTTTCAGTTCTTCATATCTAGAACTGGTAGTTACTGTTAATATTACAGACCTCTGTTCACATTTTCCCTCAAACTAATTTAAGAAAGAAGTGTAACCTGTGAAAATAAACAAAGCGTCATTGTCTGTGGTAGGATTTATCTTTTCTTTCTGAAAGTTCTTTTTTATGCTGAGATCATAGTATCAAATAGGAAACTGAATTTAGTTAATCTGGAACTCATGTCCACAGTATTTTGAGTGGATCAGTCCAGCTACAGTACATGGTGGAACAAATTACTATTTGAAATATGCTGTGTTTGTGTTTCAATAGATACTGGTGTTATTTCCTTTGATCATGCCAATTATGGATGGTGGGATTCTGTAACCTGCCCTGATATATTTAGAACAACATCAAACTGTTACTCTCCTCAGACCAGCAGCCTGTGTCCAGGTACAGCAGATACACTTCATCTAGAGTCACTTAAGACATCAGATCACATACACACACTTAAACATTTGGTTACAGTTTATTTTAAGGTGTCCTTGTGTCCAAAAATGTACAAATGATTTACTCACCTCCTTGTCATTCAAGATGTACGTTCTTTCTTTTTCTTCAGTCGCAAAGAAATTATGTTTTTGGAGGAAAACATTTGAGGATTTCTCTCCATATAGTGGTGTTCGAACTTCCGAATGCAGTTTAAATGCAGCTTCAAAAGTCTCTAAACGATCCCAGCTGAAGAAGGAGGGTCTAATCTAGCGAAACGATCAGTTATTTTCTAAAAAAAATTGACAATTTGTATACTTTTTAACCTCAAATGCTCATCTTGTCTAGTTCTGCGTGTACTGTGTATTCCGGTCCAAGACAGTTAGATGTATGAAATGTATGAATTCTGACATGAAACTCTAAACGTCATTAAACAAGGACAAAAAGTTGTGAGGGAAAATGGTGAGAAAACAAGCCAAGAATCTACAAAGGCTGCATGTGTGAGGGATAGACTTTGTGTATTTTAGGGTAGCATGCACTGTATAAAGCTCCTAGATCGCATGTAATGTTTAAAACTCATGTTTTGACAGCTGAACAATTTTCATGTTAAACAACAATACAATCCATTGAACAATCTGTATTAATATTCCTCACAGCCTTGTTTTCATTGCTGCCAACAATGAAGTATGGCACTAACCTGACTAAAGTCTACAGTGGCACAAATTGCTGTTTTGAAACAGACCCCTCGTGGACAACCATTGATTTGTGACATTTTACACATAGCAAACGATCACTCGTGATATTAAGGTTATCTATAAGCTCCGAAACAATGACAATATTCACATTTAGAAGATATAAACATTCAATGAATGTGGATCAACAATTTTGATGACATCACCTTGCACTTCAGCTTCTCATCCAGAGCCATTGAAAAACAATATTTAATTTACAGAGTGGTTCAACTCTCTGATTGTCGATACAAGATCTCAGCCACAAATTAATTAAACTATTGATTTATAAAATAAATGGTCAAAACAATGCCACAATGAAATCAGTGTTATCAAAGCACTACATGTTAGAGTTTGCAACCTTTTTTGTTTAAGTGTAAAGTCAACCCCAGTTTGAGAAATCTCTTAAAATCTGAAGTATTTCCTTATTTAAATCCAGACACCGACTTTTTTTGGCCAGTTTATGAGTCTGTTCTCTGTGGTCTACTGCTCATATAGGTCTGTTTTTTATTCTCTCTTGCGTGTGTTTTCAGACTGCCCTTGAGGAACGTCATTCCCACAATACTGCAAACCCTTAGCACTTACCTACACAAAGTGCTGGCCTCATTGGCCTGGATCACGACTTCCCCTGGCTGCTCTTTTTTCCCCACAGCTTTTGTTGTGCTCTTTTATTCTCTTCGTCCTCATCTTCCTCAGGTCACTACTCCTGATGGAGGAAGAGAGTGTCGCCCCGAGGCCTGACGGCATCTTTCCCTCTGTGTTTTACATCTCACGCTCTTGCCGTTGTTCTATTAGTTGCTGGCCATAAGGCAGAGGGGCAGAGAGGAGGTCACTCCGACTGTTGCCTTTTTTGCAGGCTATTCAGACAACGCTATTAAAGGTGACACAAAAGCATTGTGTTTGTGTAATCGGACTCGTTTGCAGTCTTCATTTCTTCGTCTTTCAGTGTTGCCCCACTTCCTGTGGCTCTCTGGGAAGAACTGAAGGGCATGTTCTTTCGCTGGGTGTACAGTGTGAAAAAGCTGCCTGCATTTGGGTGACTGGATACATTTTTGTATTTCCCCCCGTTCTGTCTGGTGGAGTTTAGTCTGTATAGTTCAGTTTAATGGCTTGTTCAGTTCCAACTGACTCAACCAACATCTTGAATTATAGATAAACCAAGTTCAGAGGCTTTGGCTGAATTCCATTAAATGCTTGTGGCAGTGCAATTTCAGTATTATTCACAGTTGTTGTTAAAAGTTTACATACACCTTGCAGAATCTGCAAAATGTTAATTATTTTACCAAAATAAGAGGGATCATACAAAATTGCATATTATTTTTTATTTAGTAAAACATTACCCTGTTAAAATGTTTAGATACACTTAATTCTTAATACTTTTGTTTAGTGATAGTTGTTTATGAGTCCCTTGTTTGTCCTGAACAGTTGAACTGCCCGTTGTTCTTCAGTAAAATCCTTAAGGTCCCACAGATTCTTTGGTTTTTCAGCATTTTTGTTTATTTGAACCCTTTCCAGCAATGACTGTAGGATTTTGTGATCCATCTTTTTACACTGAGGACAACTGAGGGACTCATATGCAACTATAACAGAAGGTTTAAAAGCTCACTGATGCCTCAGAAGGAAAAACAATGCATTAAAAGCCAGGGGGTGTAAACTTTTGAACAGAAAATTTTTCTTATTTAGCCTAAATATCATATTTTTTTTTATTTAGTACTGCCCTTCAGAAGCTACAGAAGATACTTACATGTTTCCCAGAAGACAGAATAAGTTAAATTTACCCTGATATTTAAATCCAAAAAGTTTTCACCCCCCGGCTCTTAATGCATCGTGTTTCCTTCTGGAGCATCAGTGAGCGTTTGAACCTTCTGTTATAGTTGCATACGAGTCCATCATTTGTCCTCAGTGTGAAAAGATCGATCTCACAATCATACAGTCATTGTTGGATAGGGTTCAAATACACAAAAATGTTGAAAATCCAAAGAATTTGTGGGACCTGAAGGATTTTTCTGAAGAACAGCAGGTGTTTTAACTGTTCAGGACAAACAAGGGACTCGTAAACATCTATCACTAAACTAAAAAAAACACAGCTGTGGATCATTCAGATAACAACACAGTATTAAGAATCAATCGCATGTAAACTTTTGAACGGGATCATTTTTATAAATTCAACTATTTATTTTTTTGTGGACTGTATGCAAACATCTTTTATGTGAAATATCTTATTCAGGTCAGTACTAAAAATTTTGTATGATCCCTCTTATTTTGGTAAAATAATTAAGCTTACTACTTTATTTTATGTCAGCTTTATTTCAATGAACGTAAATGTTTTTTAGTTGTTTTAGTTAACAATAACACACTGCATCCTGTATGAAGGAAAACTTCACTGACTGTTGTTGTACTGGGTTTAAAAAGAGCCTTTGGTTTAAAGGCTATCCACGCACAAGCATAAAATGGTTTGAGAAAAGATATTGAATTTGTTATCCTTTTTTTCTTTTTTCTTTTTTTTTTAAATGGCAGAAAGCTTTAGCTTTACGTCCAAGCCAGGTAAAACCATGCTGCTTGCTAATGCTTGTCAGTTGCTGGTATTGTGAGAGGGGGCATTTTCTTTGTAGAGCTTTTATTACATAAAAAAATAGAAGAGTACAAAAATAAATCAATACTTTTGGTCAATACATGTCACGTCTTTGGGTAGAAGTAGCATAGAACTGGCCTTAAAGGTAAAAAAAAGGGTTGCATTTTTGAGTCTTTACAATAGTTTTAGCAATATACAGTACTAAAAATTTCAATGGGATACTTAAAGGGATAATTCACCCAAAAATTAAAATTATGTCTTTAATTACTCACCCTCATGTCATTCTAAACCTGTAAGATCTTTTTTTATCTTTGGAACACAAATTAAGATATTTTTGATAAAATCCAAGAGATTTCTGACCCTGCATAAACAGCAATGCAACTACCACATTCAAGGCCCAGAAAGGTAGTAAAAACATCTATAAAATAGTCCATGTGGCCTCAGTGGTTCCACCATTATGTTCTGATGCTACGGCAATACTTTTTGTGTGCAAAGAAAACAAAAATAACAACTTTATTCAACAATTTCTTCTCTTCTGTGTCAAAAAGGTCTTAGATTTCATCAAAAATATCTTAATTTGTGTTCCAAAGATACACAAAGGTCTTACGGGTTTGGAACGACATGAGGGTAAGTAATAAATGCCAGAATTTTAATTTTTTGGGTGAACTATTTCTTTAAAACAAACACTGGCTTACATTACAGTTAGCTGTGATTAGCATAGCTGCTTCAATCTTCAGTCCGGGCTGTTGTAAAAAAAAAGCGAATGACTTATCCTACGACCTTTGTTTGTCCTGGAAAACTGCTGATGAAGAGTTGCGTTGTGATTAATCTTCCCCTAATCTCTCACCGAGGGACTTTTGCATTAGAGGAAATGCTGTGTGAGACATTCTAAGAGACTGAACTTCAAGGAAAAACATAAATCCACCAGGTGTTCCTGAATCACCACTCCACTAGCGTTTCTGTCGCTAACCGTGTATCCATTCATTCCACTATATTGACTTTCCATTAATCATGCTAATCCCTAGAGCTGATGTTATCAACTACAAGCTAAATGAAGCGTATTCAACACAGTGTACGCTGGTCAAAAGGTCACTGACAGCTCTGTCAATTCTTCTCGGCATATTGTTTCCTTATTTATGTATGGCAGTTTGAGGTACAGTATGAGAAGCCGTAATGTTCAAATGAGAACCACAGTTTAACATGCCATTAAAACTGAATTAAAATAAATCTGTATTTCTACTCATAGTAAATCTGTCTATCCATTTGTAAATTTTATGGGTGAGCCTTCCAGTCTTATCCGCATCCAGCTACAAAACAGCTGGTTTCGCTGCTTGATATTGCAAATTGGTGTGTCTTAGCATATTGTTTTAATGTATTATCTTTATTATGAACACACTGGTTTTATCATTAACTGCACAATGTTATTCTTCTTTCCTTATAGCGGATAATGAACCGGAAGTCTCACCCATGGGCTTAATTCCGCATTGAGGAAAAAGGTGGATTCGATGAGTGAAAACTAGAAAGTAGGTAAATCTTAGTGTCAGCAGAGCACATTCTCAGGCTGTACTGTGGAGGGAAGTGATGGAGTGACAGACACACTGTGACTGTATACACACATACGTGCTACAGTCGCCAATCTCCGGTCTGAATCTCGCTCTGCTTGGCACTCACACAGCAGGCAGCTGATCGACAGCCATTACACACCTCTGCAAACATGCCTCGTATTCTTCCCTCTCAGTGCATCTGTTTCTCCTCTAGCTCTCTCACTCTTTATTTCTCTCTCTCTCTTTCTAATCTCTATAGTTTTCTTGTCCATGAAATCAAAATGGACACCATTTATTTTCTTAATAAACGTTATTGGTCTTATTGAAGAAGGGGAATAAAGTGTTGTTGTTCTTTTCATGTAGAAGGGGGAGTTTCTGTTTCCACCACTGAATAAAAAATAAAAAAGGTTATTGCGACTTATCTCACAATTCTGACTTTTTTCTCAGAATTGCATGATACAAATACAAAGAATTAAAAATTCGGAGAAAAAAAAGTCACAATTGCGAGATATAAACTCGCAGAAATTTCTGAGCCGCAATTCTGTGATATAATCTCGCAATTCTGAGAAATAAAATCGCAGTTGCTTGATATAAATTCGCAAATGAAAGTTATAAAGTCAGAATTCCGTGATATAAACACACAATTGCGTGTTATTAAGTCAGAATTGTGTGATATAAACTCGCAATTCTGTGAACATATCAGTCTTTTTTTCTCCTCAGAACTGGATTTTGTAATTGCGAGATGTAATAATTTCTTAAAGGCACAGCTGCAAAAAAATAAAGAAATAAAATAATTTAAAAAATGTTCAAATGTTTAATTGTCAGGAGAAAGAAAAAAGGTGAAAATAACAAAAATAAATTACGAGAATAAAGTCAAAATGTTTCAAGAATAAAGTTGAAATTTTAAGAAATAAAGCCAAAATTCCGAGAATTAATTCGTAGCAATTGCAAGATTAAATTTATAATATTTTGAGAGTATTTTTGAGAGCAACTTCTCCCGGTGCTCTCAATCCGGGCAGGCTATACTCAAAATATTCTAACTTTAATTGCTACGATTTAATTCTCGTAATTTTGAATTTATTCTCGAAACAGTTCGACTTTATTCTCAAAATTTCAACTTTAATCTTGAAACATTTTGAGTCACTTTGAGTCACTTTAAAGTCAAAATGTTTCAAGAATAAAGTTGAAATTACAATAATTAAAACGTAGCAAATAAAGTTAGAATATTTTGAGTATAGCCTGCCCGGATTGGGTGCACCGGGAGAAGTTGCTCTCAAAAATACTCTCAAAATATTATAATTTATAATATATAATATAATAATCTCGTATTTGCTATGAATTAATTCTCGGAATTTTGGCTTTATTCTCAATATATTATTACTTTAATCTCGTAATTTCTACAAATTAATTCTCGTAATTTTGACTTTGTCTAAATATTTTGACTTTATTCTTGTAATTTCAACATTATTCTCAAAATATTATGACTTTAATCTCGTAATCTTAGTTTTTTTTTTAGGTGGCACTAAAATTCAAAAGATTTGGATCGGTAAGATGTTCTTAAAATGTTTTTGAAAGAATATTTCAGTTGTATTGAAATATTAATACAATTTGAAATAATGGTTATATATATTAAATGTAATTTATTCCTGTGATGGCAAAACTGAGTCCAGTTTTCAGTGTCACATGATCCTTCAGAAATCATAGTTTGAAATCATAATTGACCAAAGTTGTGTTTTATAAATGTTTTAATTAATAAAAAGTAAAAAAGAATAGCGTTTATTTGAAATACAAATCTTTTGTAACATAGATATTTGTACTGTCAGTTTTGATCAATTTAATGTCATTGCTTAATAAAAGTATTTTCTAAGGTAGTGTATGTATGTTTTATAATCTGTCTACTGGTGCAAGAAATGTTAAAATTTTTCAATGCAAATTTTATTTTAATAAAAATAATTTTTAAAAAAGTATTAAATGACCTTGCTGAAGTTTGAATGCAATTTCTCATGATTAGAGCTGGATGTGACATGTTGCCTTCCTTTTTTCCCTTATCACACGTCCGTCATCATAATAATCTGCTCGTTTAAATTAACACCTGGATCCATCCAAATATGTGAAGCAGATGTGACATAATGATGCAGTTCTCTGTCAGGCCATCACTTCACTATTGTGACAACACTTTCCTCTATCTTCTCTCCTTCCTCATTAACCTCACTGGCAGTAAACCTTCCCTCCGTCTCGTTTCATCTCGGCTTCTGTGGAGGACAGTTAGTGGGGAAAGGGTCTCATCACTAAAGACAGAAGCCCTCCTGTCCTTCTGCTGTGCTCCACTGAGCTCTACTCGTCGGTGTTTGACAGCATGACTCAGAGACTTACTCCTAACAGTTTCCGCGCTTGATGTGTCCCTGCCCGTTTGACCTTGTCTTTCTGGGTCTGCATGCAGTGAAAGCGTTTAACTTCCACATCTCTGTGTGTTTCTTCATCTCCCAGGGGTTCAAATCATTTTTTTTTTTTCAAGGTTAAAGACTGATGATGTGTCACCAGTGAAGAGCCTGGAATAAAGAAAACAAAGAGGAAAGTCATTTTTATATTGAAATATACCATCTATTTCTATTAGTTTGTATTACTCAATCATTTAAGGTGTGAAAGTTGGCATGAAACAGAAGTTGTAATAGGCTTTTCTTCTCTATTCTGAGAAGAAATAAATGAGTAAAACATCTCAATTAGTGTGTTGGTAACAGAATTTGATTTTGATCATCAGGAATTGATTGTGGTTGCGAGGGAGAGGGGAAGTTAAAGAGGCGGTCTGCTGGCTTTTTTCTTGACTTGATTGCGTTTATGGGGTCGTTGTAACATGTTCATGCTTTGTTTTTAAAAATCACATATTTTGCCTTTATTCTACACTGCTTTTCAACGGTCTGTTGACTTCCTTGTTCCTCCCTCAGAAATTTGCAATGGGCTCAGATTGGTTAGCTGGCCCAGTGTGTTGTGATTCGCTAACCCCCTAGTTCACGTTGTTCGAAAACGTGACGCCTCTTACTATAACGGGTAGTTGAATGTTCCCTGAGGCAGGGTTTGTGATGTCACTAATCCAGGAAGTAGCTTGTTGTAGTCCCTACCAGCCGGTTGTTGTAGGCCTTACAAAGCAAACTCTGTAAAAGACAATTTCTCCCTTTGCATTGAACTTTGAATGTTGTAACTTTGTCGATGTTGGTCATGCTCAAATAGCCACGTTACACACTAACCAAAGTTAAAAAAGTGAAATTGTAATCTATGACCCCTTTAAAGCAACTGTATATAGTTCTGTGTATTTTTGCGACTTTGGAGCCCCCTACAGTTAAGTGGGTGGAATACACTGTTGTAAATATATCACTGTCGTAATTACAGTGGATAGCACATGTGAATATGTTGCTGCCGTAAAGCAGTTCTTCCTTTTCGCAGAATTTCGTACCTGCTCACAAGACATACATATGCCCAGAACAGACATTTGTGGGGGAAGAGTGGAAAGAAACAAGTCTTATTAGAAGTCAGTCATTTTGAAACTGATTTCAGAATTGCGAGTTTATATCTCGGAATTCCGAGTTGTATCTCGAAAATATCAGCGTTTATATCAATTCTGACTTTTTAACTCACAATAGGCCTATGTCACGCAACAATTGAATATCGAAGAATATCGAAGAGTGGGGAGACGGCAGTTCCGGTTAGCTTTTTACAATGGCGGAGGCCGATAAATACCGCTAGACCAAGTCTCTCCGAAACTTGCCTGAAGTCACCTACGACGACGTGGTTCGAATTGTAAATGAACACTCTCAAGTAGAAACGTCCAAACTTAGGAATAGTTTGCCGAAGGTTTTAAAAAAACACGCTAACATAAATTGTAAGTCTTTGAGAAGAAAATTAAACCGTCACAGCGGCTAGGCCTATAAATCACATTTATTATATTCTGAAATACTAAATTGCATTGCAGATTATGCAGTTTTCTGTTGCTACGTGGGCGCTCAGTTTTTTTTTTTTGTTTTTTTTTATATTTAGCCAAAATATAAAGATTCAGCACTTCACATAAGCAATTTGGTTGTCTCGACAACAAATGCTAGACTAAGACACCCGATTTCACACTTTTGACCGCTGTAGCACCACACCTTAAGCGACTGGTGACGTTGTACTACTATCCTTCCAAGTTTCAAGTCTCTACAACTACGGATTAAATGGAAATAAAACTAAATGAAAACAAAACATAGAAATACTTATTTTTTCATATTTTACATTTCTAGAGTCAAAACCTCAGAGCACTGTGTTAGATCACACGTGTTTACTGAATAAGACATTTTTATACAGCTATTTATATCCAGAATGGCATGCTTTATATGAAATTGGAATTGCATCATAGCTTATTTTTGATTTTATAGTATAGAAACAACAGCAGGAAAACAATATTTTCAATTTTGGTTAAAAAAAAAAAACGCACATAATGTCAGGCATTCATCAGTGAATGCTGAAGTTTTAGAGTACTTTCCTTCCTGCGTGCTGTATTTGTCTTCTTGAAGGAGCGTGTAAGTGCATTTGAATGCTCATTTTTTATAGATCTCTATCGATCATTCCTGGGAAGGAGCATGGCTCTCTGCAGATAGCAATCAAAGTGTGACATCGCAAGACTCCCATTTCCTCTCACGATGTCAGGTGGGATTGATTTTATGGGCTTGAAGGTCTTTCTCTCCAAAGAACGCTGGAAAAACTTTACACTGTGAGACCAAAGACACAGCCTGGAGCTTCAAGTGTGCCTTTGCTTACATTACATAGGAAGTGTCTAAAGATTCCCACCATTAAAGCTGGATTTTTACAAAGCGCCGCAGGTGTACGGGAGCAGAATGTGTTTAATACACCGATACAGGGAATGATAAACTGATTACAGTTGTTACATGTTGTCAATTGCTCACAAATATCTGCAAATCACCTCAGACTGCTGAAAATGACAGATTGCAGCATGCTCCAATCTGTTTTTAATTATGTTCAAGATGCATGGCAGGCTTGATTTTAGAGATTCAGTGGAGAATGAAGACTGACATGAAAGCAATTTTCCATGCTCTCTTCATTAAAAATGCTTTTTCTTCCCTTCCCTTGTCTCCTTCCATTTTCCTCCTCACTGTCTTCCTGTAATCCCCCTTTCCTTCTGTCTTTTTTTTGTTTAGTCACATATTACATCCAAAGCTGCCTATGTCTGCCTTTGTAGTCCAAGATGGCACCAAACCAAAGCTTTAGCAACATTCCTCATTTTTATTTAGTTTAATAAGTACTAAAAAAGTTCAAATGTATTGAAGTTAATATTCTATATAAAAAGCAGAGTTGTTTTTAACATCACTACACCACAGCAGATGCTAGAAAAACAAAAGTATGTTTTTTTTAATTGACTAAAGAAAAAAAACTATTTTGAACAAGCCTCCAAATTGAAAATAAAAAGAGTTCATCTCTGTAATCTAGTTCTTCATGCAATTTTGCTCATTAATACATGATCATATTGTACTAATTTCTTTATAAATCCCCACAATAGCTCACCTGGAGGAAAACAAGAGTAGCAGGGGGGAGAGGTCTGCCCCAGAGCACATGCCTCCTGATGACAGGCTCCCCAGAGGCCATTAAGGAATGATGAGGGAATATTCTGCTTCCCTCCGATAGAGCCTTTAAAATATTCAGTGTGAGAGTCCTCGTTTGCACTCTTTCTCGCTCTCCTGTCTCTTTCTCCCTGGGTCCTCGTGGCTTTCTCCTCATCAGTAATAGACTCCTGGTGTCACCGCTGCAGCTCTCAGCATGGGGCTAATGCAGAGATGGAGCTGTCGCCAGGAGAGACCAGCCACCGCAAATGACATATATTTTTCACCCCCCATCCATATAACACCCCCGTACATTCTGGAACAATCAGCCCACCTACATACTCTCAACTGTTCCTGAACAGAGCCAGTGTCATGCCAGACAGAACATTACAGATCTAGAATCACTATTGTTCATCACACAAAAGTTAACTCAAATGTCCTTAAAATTAGACATTGAAGTTTACATTATGGTAAATGCAAAAACAACAGAAGTGTGTTTTGTACTGTAATTTGTACTGTACAATAGGTAGCAAATACAGAATTGCACTGAATTTGAATGTAAGAAAGAAATTTTTTTATAAATTGACATGCAAATATATTTATTCTATGGATGGATGGATAGATGAATGATTGAAACAATGAATGATGGAAGGATGGATGGAGAAATCAATGAATAAATGGAGAATGGATGGATGGATGAATGAATGGATACAAGGATGAATGGATGGGTGATGGATGGAGGGATACATGAATTAATGAATAGATGTATGTATGAATGAATGGATGGATGAATGGGTGATGGAAGGATGGATGGATGGAGGGATACATGAATTAATGAAGTACGAATAGATAGAAAAATTAATGAATTGGTGATGGAGAGATGAATGAATGGAGTATGGATAGATGGAGGAATGAATGAATGAATGAATGAATGAATGGAGTACGAATAGATGGAAGAATGAATGACTGGACTACAAATAGATGAAAGGATAGATGGATGGATGGAGGGATGAATGAATGAATGAATGAATGAATGAATGAATGAATGGAGTAAAAATGGATGGATAAAAGGAAGAATGGATGAATGATAGATGGTTGGTTGGATGAATGAATGAATGAATGGATAAATAGATGGATGGAGGTATGAATGGATGATGGAAGGCTGGATGGAGGGATTAATGAATGGAGTATGAATATATGAAGGGGTGAATGGATAGATTAATAAATGAATGGATGGATAGAGGGATGAATGGATGAATGAATGGATAAATGGAGGGATTAATAAATGGATGATGAAAATCTGGATGGAGAGATGAATGGATGGAGTACAAATAGATGGATGAATGGGCAATGGGTGGAGGGATGAATGAATGAATGGAGTATGAAGAGATGGATGGATGGATGGATGGATGGATGGATGATAGATGGCTGGATGAATGAATGAATGGATTCAGGGATGAATAGATGATGGAAGGCTGGATGGAGGGATGAATGAATGAATGAATGAATGAATGAATGAATGAATGAATGAATGAATGAATGAAGTATGAATATATGGATACATGAATGTATGAAGGGGTGAATGGATGGATGGATAAATTAATGGGTGATAGAAGGATGGATGAATGAATTAATGGAGTATGAATAGATGGATGGATGAATGGGTGATGGAAGGATGAATGAATAAATGTGGTGTGGATGGAGGGATTAATGGATGATGGATGGTTGGATGAATGAATGGATGGATGGAGGGATGAATAGATGATGGAAGGCTGGATGGAGGGATGAATGAATGGAGTACAAATATATGGATAGATGGATGAAGGGGTGAATGGATAGATGGATAAATTAATGGGTGATAGAAGGATGATAGAGGGATGAATGAAGTATGGATGATAGAGGAATGGATGGATGATAGATGAATAAATGAATGGATAAAAGGAGGGATGAAAGAATCGATGATGGAAATCTGGATGGACGGATGAATGAATGAACGGACTACAAATAGATGGAAGGATGCATAGATGGAAGAATGGGGGATGGATGGATGAATGAATGAATGGAGTACGAAAAGATGGTAGGATGGATGGATGAATGGGTGATGGAAGGATGAGTGAATGAATGTGGTACAAATTGACAGATGGATGGATAAAGGGGTGAATGGATGGATGGAGTACGAATAGATGGAAGGATGATGGACGGATGAATAAATGAATGAATGGAGTATTAATGGATGGATAGGTGGATGGAGGGATAAATGGATGGATGGATAAATAAATTAATAGATGAATGAATGATAAATGGAGGGATGAATGGATGATGGACAAACGAATGCTGGATGGAGGAATTTAATTGGATGCATAGATTTGTATTTGTTTAAATTATTCAGCATATTTAATCAATTATTTTTGTGAATCACAGTGGATGAATACATTCCTTATTTTTGTTTAGATTAGAATTTAGAAGATTCCTCTTCCTGTCATTCCAATTCAGAGTTTATAAGCATGAACTAGTTTTATCTCCACATCCAATCCAAACTCTAAGCGAAATCTCAGGCAGTTGAACATTAGGTTCTCTGTCATTACACAAGCTTCAATTACAATCAAATTTGGCACAGCTTTCCATTTCCCTCTCAGAGCAATGTAAAATAATCCCTACGACTTCATAACAAATTCATAGTATCGTGTACTGACCTCATGCTCAGCAATCAGACAGCAGAAGTCTTTACACTCTCTGGAAACATGATCTTGTGACCTTTATCTGAACTCATATTCTCCTATCATTTCTACACTGCTGCTGACCTCATGCAGGTGCTGCAATGAAATAGCCTCATGACTTCAAATGCTTCATGGTTGACTGTATACAGCACTCAAGGTAAACATATAGACTATAAATAGAGCTGCACTGAGCATTACATATGCCACTCCTGGAAATCAACAACAATGAATAATGTGCATTTTATTATGTGCACACTTCACTTCAGAAAATAACACGTTTATATTCTTGCAATTTAATATGCAGTAGATTTTGAACAGAGAACAGGCAGGTCACTTTATTCAGTGGGTTTATGTAGCTGCACTGTCAAAGCTTGTGTGTGTTATAGCCAAACTGTTTCATAACTGTCTTTTCCAGTGTGAATTAAAATAAACCTACAAGACCGTATTTATGCATTTTTGTTGTACATTTTCTGATTAGCTAGGTACAGAGACATTTATAGTTACAAGAGTCATTGTGAATGAGGCTGATTAGCACCTGCATCATGTTGATGCTCGAAATTCATTAGAAATTCAGATTTCCGTGATTAGTCTAGCACCTCTGCATTAATTCCCTAAATAATCCCATTCTATATTAATCCTCGTCTCATCGCTTTAATATCTCCCCATCTATCACCACCTAGCATTTAATTTGGATTTCTGCAAGCTTAGAAAAAGTTGAACCATCAGTTTTACAAATTGCATGAATTCATCATGTTCCATCATGGAGAAAAGTTACAAAAAATTAGCCATGGATGGCTGAACTACACTTAAGATTGACAAGAGAGTACACATGTATTTCTGATATTTTGTCTAAGCACTTAAATATGTCCTTAGGGGCATGAAAACAACATTAGCAACAAAGGTAATGTTAAAAACCACATAAAATTACCATGTTGATGGTTTTCATGTTAAAACAGGAATGTCAATATTAGAGTGGCAATAGCCTTTGGTTTTTTAGGGCTGCGATGATAAATCGATTTTGAGATTTTCCGAATGCATCGTGATTCTCTCTAGAATCGATTCTGAGCTTTGTTTTTAACAGCAGATGGCGCTCTATCTAGATTTAACCATACACTCAAATGCTGAAAAGAAGAGTGCTGAAGAGAATCATGTAATTCATGTAATTTCATCTCGGCTCTCAACTCTTTTAAGACAAGTGTAAACACAGCCCAATGTGAACAGAACACCCTTGTACTTTGCTTCAAATTTTTCGAACTTTATGAATGATTCAGAATCGATTTGAAAGAGAGTCGTGCAAATCTCAGAACCAATGCAGAATTCGATTCGCGATGCATTGATTTCTTTTGTCAGCCCTTAATCTCATAGCCATAAACACAATTTGCTACTTTGGACTGTAAGTAATAATGTAATAATAATTTGTATTTTTCAGAAATGCATACATGTATGAAAAGCTCATTATTTCATTGCATTGAACAACAACAACTATGTAACGTGACTAAACTTGTCAGAATTACAAGCACATCAGCCTCTCCTCAGTCTGACACTTGTACAAATGCAAATGTTCTTTTTCAATCAGTTGAAAGTGATTACCCACTACCTGCTCCTGACATCCCATAATTACCGCAAGCCCCATTAAGAAGAGCCAGGCGCACATCCATAATGGCGCTTTATGGGGACCGTTCCCACTGTGAAGCATTTTCCAAAGAGCAGACAAAGTAAGGGGCTTTGTTGGATTGCTGTCTTAATTGCCGGACTCATCAATCAACTCTATTTTGGGTTCGCTCTGGCGTTATTAGCATATTTACCCGGGTATTCAGCATGGGCTGGTTACATTAGCCCAAGCCCTTGACCCTCTTACTAATTTGGACATCCTGTTTGATATAATAAATAAACAACATCTTTATTCGCATATTGTTTGGAAACTGAGGCACTCACACCCTTATTGTGCATGTCTTTATGAGTGAATTATCAAATGTATCAAATTGAGTCTATATGTGCGAGTCATTAAATAATTAATTCATCTGATTCATTAAAAACATGTTACTGCCCTTGAGTGAGTCAGTGAATCATTCGATTCATTCAAAATGCTACGGTATTCATTAACGAAACAAGTGATACTGCGTGAATCATTGAGTTATTCAGCTGATTTGTTCAAAATTCTGTGACGATTCATTGAAATTGCTAATTCACTCAGAAAATAAACACCACTGTTCATAGCCAAACATATACAAACAAATACAAGTGTTCTGGCTTTTTTCTGAATCATCATTTACAGTGCCTTGCAAAAGTATTCATACCCCTTCATTTTTTCCACGTTTTATGTTGCAGCCTTATGTTAAACTGCTTTAAATTACTTTTTTCCACATAAATCTACACTCCATACTCCATAATGACAAAGCACAAAACAGATTTGTGGCAACTTTATTAAAAATAAAACACTGAAATAAGTTTTCATACCCTTAACTCCTTTACAGCCTCAAGTATTTTTGAATATGATGCAACAAGTTTTGCACATCTGCATTTGGCAATTATCTGCCATTCTTTACTTCACCTCTGCACCTCTTAAGCTCTGTCAGCTTGGATGGGGCCTGGTAGACATTTTCAGGTTTCTCCAGAAATTTTGGATTGGGTTCAAGCCCAGGCTATGGCTGGGCCACTCAGGGACATTCACAGAGTTGTCTATAAGCCACTAATACTGTGTGCTTAGGGTCATTGTCAGGTTGGAAGGTGAACCTTCTGCTCAGTCTGAGGTTCTGAATGCTTTGGACTGGGGTTTCATTAAGGTTATCTCTATATTTTGGTGCGTTGAGCTTTCTTTCTACTCTAGCGAGTCCCTCAGTCCCTGCCACTGAAAACAGACCCACAGCATGTGGTTGCTACCATCACACTTTACTGTTGGGATGCTACTATGCAGGTGATGGAGCAGTGCCTTAATTGTTTCCTCCATACATGATGCTTAGGATTAAGGTTCATCAGACGAGAGAATCTTGTTTTTAGGTGCTTTGTTGCAAATTCCAAGTGTGTTTTCATGTGTCTTCACTGAGGAGAGGATTGAGTTTGGCCACACTGCCATAAAGTCCAGATTGTTGGAGTGTTACAGTGATGTTCATCGTTCTGTAAGTTTCTCCCATCTGCATACAGTATATCATAATGGAGCTCAACCAGAGTAACCATCAGCTTTTTGGTCACCTATTTAACCAAGACCCTTCTCCATCGAATGCTCAGTTTGGCCTGAAGGCCAGCTCTACATGCTTCTGTGAACCTTTAGTGCAGCAGAATTTTTTCTGCTAAGTTACAAACCTGTTTTGTGCTTTGTCATTATGGTGTATGGGGTGTAGATTGATGTGGAAAAAAGTAATTTAAATAAGTTTAACATAAGACTGCAACATGAAATAAAACGTGAAAAAATGAATGTTATGAATTTTGCTAGGCACTGTAGGCTACCTACACTCTAACAAATAAAGGTGCTTTAAAAGGTTATTTACAGCAATGCCATAGAAGAACCATTTTTGGTTCCACAACAAACCATTCAGTCAAAGGTTCTTTAAAGAACCATCTCTTTCTTACCTTTTTATGATCTGAAGAACCTTCTTTCACCACAAAGAACCTTTTGTGAATCAGAAAGGTTCTTCAGATGTTAAAGGTTCTTCATGGAACCATTTAAACAAAAAAGGTTCTTCTATGGCATTGTAAGGCCGTGTTCACACATAATTTGACAAGAAAAAGTTGACTAGGGCGTTTTTTTGGTAAAAAAAAAAAAAAGCTGGCAGCGTTCTGTTACAAAAAGCAGCCGAGTGCGTCTTTTGTTGCTATAACAACAGCTGCAACAGTAGCGTAGTGCTGTGTGGTGAAGAAATGTCGAGAAAGAGCCTCTTTGTGATGTATATTATGATAGAGTTGTTTACTCATATCATACAACTCCTTGTGCTCCGAAACTAGTATGATAAGTTTATCTACCGGCAATTTCTCCATTTTTTCTTGTTGTTTTTGTTGTTATGGAAACGATAGGTCCCGCAACTCGCTTGTCATTGGTCAGCTGTCAAAAAAGCGCTTGACGTAGGGCGTTTTCTTCAAAAAAGTTCAACTTTTTTCAACTTAAAAAGACGCTCTGAGCTGCAAAAAAAGACGCCGGCGGTGGCGTTTAAAAAAAGCGCTAGGGCTTTTTTGAAAAGACGGTTTACTCCATAGGATTAGAATGTAAAACAGACGCTGGCAGTTTGAAAAAGGACGGCAAGTGTGAACACGGCCTAAAGCACCTTTATTTTTAAGACTGTATATCCACCTTATTCTGTTTGCTGTTGCACTACAAACCAGTGTCAAAAAATCAAATCAAGCATCTAAACAAACTGTTTTGTACAGCTAAAATTATCTGGATGCGGACGAGACCAGAAGCCAGATCCATAAAATTTACAAATGGCCATTCCCGCTCTTATGGGAAAAATAAGGTGAATAAATTGAAGTCTATATGTGATAACTGTGACCATGACTTAATTTCAACTGATTAAATAATAGCTTCTCTTTTGGCCCCTAATTTCCATGCTTATAAAACAATGAGAATGGCCTTGGCTCTTCAAGCACCTACAGGAGATCCAAAGGTGCCATAACCAGCCTAGAACCCAGCTGCGCCTTTTTCAACATGGCTGGCGAAAGATGGGGATCCTTTGTTTTGTTTATTTCCTCCTTGGCTGTGTGAAGACAGTTTGAACCCAGCTGTTTGAGAGTGAATCGCATATACATATTTATGGCCATCTGTTTGTGCAGAAAACAAAAGCAGACACGAGGCATTTCCAGACGTCATTGCGTCTTTGAGTGAAAGCTGGGATGTGCGTTGTATGCACGGAATGGCAAGGTAAAACATCACGGAAGCTTGTTGTCTCTCCAAAAACGCAACTTTTAGCCTTGATCATTCATGAAAAGCGAGCAAATACACCCATTTGAAACGAAAGGGCTTACGGTTTCGACTGACACCTATATGCGCGCATGACGTGGACTCGATTTTCCACGTGCGTAAAGTGCCAAAAGCAAAGCGTTTGGCATGCAGCAGAACTGAAAAAGGAAGGCTTCTCAACTCAGCATGCTGACAGTGGCTAATTTATCTGTCACGTCGGAGGCATATGCTGCAATTAGAGTCATTTTCTCACACACATTGTTCCGTGCTCCTGTGGGTAGTTTGCATGCTTTGAGCGTTGCCTGCACCACGACAAAAGCGCATTAGGGTGCATTATGGCATTATGCAGTTCTCATCCCGAGCGTATTGCGTCTCCGTCGTAGTGGGAGAAGATTGAGGTCACAAGTGAGACTGTCCCTTAAATTAAGGGCCATTAAAACTCCCCTGCAGCAGAAATGAAGCATTAGTTGTCGTGATGAAACAAAGGCAGTGTCTTTGCTAATAGACTAAGTATTGAGACGGTGATGAATTATTAACTCTAGTCTGTGTTGTGCATCTCAACTATTAATAGAGTCGTTTAATGTCTGGTGGGTGTCCATTAGGAACGTAGTTGATTTCAAACTCTCAGTAAACACTGCAGGTTTCTAGTCACTTAAAGTTAATAGTGTTTTCACGACACGTCATCAATCGGCCACATTGGCAGCACTGAATGTAAACAATGCCACTGAACTGAACGAAACTAGCATATTTTGCTGATTATTGCTGTTGAAAATGGTCACTAATCGGTCGGACAGGGAAAAACATCTGAACATTTGCCAAAAGTTATAACAAATCAAGGAGAAGAGTGCAAAAAACTGTCTGAGAAACAAAAGGCGTTTGTGGTTGGTCAAACTGAACCAGGATTTCTAGGGCAAGAATCTTGACAATATCGTTCAGCCCCAGTTGTATTTCCAAAGTCAGAGAAGTGTTGTCTGCCATTATAGACCTATATTCACCAGTGTATAGAGTAAATGAGAGACTGATGGGGTGATTTTCCCCTGAGATGTTGTCCCAGATGTGTGGGCTGAAGTCATGCTGAATGGAGTCTTCTAATGTTGATTATAACATCCCTCAGAATAATATTAAGGATACACAGATTATCTCATTTTTTGCTTCTCCTAATGCTTCTGTTTTTAGTCTGCATCATCTTACTAGCACATTTGTTAGTGATTATACTCAAAGAGATAGTTTACCCAGAAATGAACATTCTGTCACCATTTATTCATCTTTATGTGTTCTTTCTTGTGTGAAACACAGATATTTTGAAGATGGTTTCAGCTCTTTTTGTCCATGCAATGTGGTTCAACATTCTGTTCCAGAGAATAAAGTAAGTCACACAAGTTTGCAATTTGACAAATGCCAATTTTGGGCATTTTTTAGCATAGTGGACAATAAAATAGACCAAAAAATCTCTTTTACATAGACCAGTAAGCAAACCACAAAGACAACCTCTATTTCTCTGCATTTTCTCAATTTCTTTCTTTCTATGTCCTCATTCTTTATACCTCATAATTCTCATGATTTTATTTTAGCTTAAAAAAAAAAGCCATGGTCTGATTTTGCCCTCTGTTAGTTACAAGCAGAAAGCTTTTCCTCTGCTATTTTTCTCAGTCTAATAAATAGATTTTTACTCTTTGTCTCACACATCATGTTTTTGCTTGACTGACGGTTTGGTGTTCATTGAATCGGATGCATCATTTTTGCCTATTCTCTAGGTTCTGTGGTTTAGTTGGAGGGTTATTCTACCCCGTCGCCTTCCAATTTTAACTCTGAAAGAAGCTGATTGGTTGGTATTTGTCTTGATGAAAAAGACATGGCCTTGTTTTTTAAGTAGCATGGATGATACACAGCACATCCAATCATAGACATCTATGTTTCCCCACAGAGTTGAATGGTTAATGGATTATTTGTTTTAAAAAAAAAAAAATTCTCTCGAAATCATGCCTGGATACTGCTAAACAATTCAGCTGTGTCACCTTGACATCAAACCAAGTCTGGTAAATAGACAAGATACCAAATTGAGACATACAAATGGCTATGAAAGGGATGCAAGCATAAACTGACTGTTTATATTAGTCTCAGCACAGCAAACCTCTTTTCTTTTCAGTATTTTTGCTTTCCATGGTTAAATTCAGATGTAGTGACTATATCAGTGCAAGCCTGACTGTCAATACAATCTGTTTCTCTCTGTTTGTATCTCTCTATCCTTATCTACCTTCTTCACCACTCAAATTCCCAAAACAATTTACATATAATACATCAAATAAATCTTTTAAATAAATCCTTATTCATTGAATTCCCCTCAAGGGGGCACTGTGTCAACCTTTATGTTTCAAAGTCCTAAACAGACTAAGAATAGTGTTAGTGAACTGTTCTTTTTGGCTTTTTGTCATACTTTTCAAAACAATAAGACTACAGATGGGAAAGAAATTCCTGTTTAACGTCCTTATGTGGAGTGAAACTGAAAGTGGACTTTTGATGTGTGTGAGTGTGTGATAATGTTGCTTTGGCACGTTTCGCTGTCGAAACACAATGCCAGCTGAGTTTGGATGATATCCTTGTGGCAGTTCCTCTCTTTTTGTCTCTCAGTTTTGCTCTGTGATATTGATAAGCGTGTTAGAGCAGGATAATACCCTTCACATCTCATATTCTTGGTCTTTGTGGATTGTCAGGGTTTGTAACCGAAAGAGAAACAGATATTTTTGTGAGGTAGGGGGCATGTCATTCACAGCATTCATAGCATTTCTCAAAGCAGTGAGCTGACAGGATAATTAAATGATGTTAGATAGTTTACTCAAATATACAATTCTGTCAACATTTATGCACCCTCATACTTTACCAATGAAAGTAGATGAGGACCAGAGACAGCACAGACAAGATGCAGTTTCATTGTAATGTATGGAAAAGAGCAGTATGGGGGCCTGCTTCTGCCTCAGAGTAAAAAATGTAGATTGTTTTGTGAGATGAAGTTTAAAATAAGATTCTGAGACTTATTGAGATTAACTGTTGTTTAGGTGCGCTATCCCTTTAAGAAGTAATTTCTTGTGTTTCAAGCCATAAAACTTATATGCAAACTTGCGTGAAAGTTCTTTTTTAATTTGGAGAATTTCTGCATGCCATAAGCAGCACAATCAGCATGCATATGACCTTGATTCATACCATTAACTCCAGAGGCAAATGTCTTCCTCCCACACCAGCTGTGCTGGGGAGTTTGACCTTGACTCGGCGAAGGTCGAGCCCCAGTCTTCTCTGTCGACTCCATAGCATGAGCTTCTGTGTATGCTAAAGCGTACTCACACAGACACACAGAGCACATATGTATGTTTTAGTCTTTTAGGCAGAAAGGTCATGAGTGCAGCATTTGTGGATACATAATAATAAGGTTTCAGGAGGTCTTCATTCCTGGTTTAAAGGGCCAGTTCAGGTGATAATGAAAATTCTGTCATCATTTACTCAGCTTTGTGTTGTTCCCAAACCTAAATGGTGTTATTTCGCCTGTGGAACACAAAATAAATTTAGCAGAATGAAGTGGCTGTCAAACTCCTAAAAAACATCATAAAATCACCATAAAAGTCTCAGGCTACATTTACATTAATCTGGGTACATTTGAAAACTGTGTTTTTGTTTCAATACACTCTCCATCCACACTATCATTTAAAGTGGTTTCCATGCATAAACTGTAATAAACCCACTGAGGTGATACATTGAGACAAGACATAATAAAGTTCTGGTACGATATATTGTACCATTTTCTGGTGCATCAAGGTCGCACTTCGATATTCCAAGTATGGTCTAAAACGCAATAGCCCTCATGTTTTGCTGCAGGACAGCAATTTTCTGTCATCTTTGCAGGATATCATTGCTGAGTGAATTTTCTGTCATCATTTGCAGAATGTAATATGAAGACTGTAAAATGTAACATGTATTTTTAACAACACTATGAAAATAAATAGCAGGCAGAACAGTGGTTCCCAACCAGGGGCCTCAAGAAACTCTTAAGAGGGCCTTAAGTAAGCTAACTACACTGTAAAAAAAAAAAAAAAAAAAAAAACACAATTTGTTGAGTAAACTTAAAATAATTTGTTACCCTGCTTCCTCAACATTTTAAGTTGACCAAACTTTTTTGAGTCGATTCAACAAATTGTTTTTTTACAGTGTATGATTTTTTATATTTTTTAATTTTTATATATTATATATGTAAAGAAGATTTTTATGCTCATCAAGGCTGCATTTATTTGATCAAAAATCCAGAAAAAATAGTGATATTGTGAAATATTATTTCAATGTAAAATAACAGTTTTCTATGTGAATATATTTTACAATGTAATTTATTTGTGACGCAATGCTGCATTTTCAGCATCATTACTCCAGTCTTCAGTGTCACATGATCCTTCAGAAATCGTTCTAATATGCTGACTTATTATTAATGTTGGAAACAGTTGTGCAGCTTAATACTTGAAACCTGTGATACTTTTTTCTCTTTTAAAAAAAATCAACAAATACTAATACTTTTCACCAGATAGAAAGTGATAGCGAAGACTTATATTGTTAGAAAAGATTTCTATTTTGAATAAATGCTGTTCTTTTGAACCTTTTATTCATTGCATCACAGGAATAAATAATATTTTAAAATATATTAGAATAGAAATCCATTATTTTAAACTGTAATAATATTTCACAATATGACAGTTTTTTTTTTTTCCTGTATCTTTGATCAAGTAAATGCAGCCCTGATGAGCATAGGAGAATTCTTTAAAAAATCATCTTACTGATCCCAAGCCTTTGAATGGCAGTGTGTATGAGGAAGCCTATTTTTTGAAGCCCTGAAAAATAATGTTAATACAACATGTAAAACTCCATATTAAAGTAAAAAAAAATTTTAGTAATTTTAAAGACATTTAAAAATATTTTTTAAAAAACCTTATTCAGTGAATCATGAACAACTGGAAATGCATGGGGCAATTGAATATTGTTAAAATTTGGGTTGTCTTCGAAAAGTTATTTTTTTGCAGGGTAAAACTGTCTCAGTGTGAATGGAGGGCTAAAAAAGAAAAAGGTGTGTTTGTAATGTATCTGTATGTTATTTAGACATAACCCTTATGCACTGTATTTAAGGAATCTAAAGCTGTTTTTAGGAGAAACAGATCGAATTGTAACTTGTTCTCTCTCACTCATTATCTCCCAATCTCTCTCTTTCTCACTGTCTCACTACTGTATTACCTGAACCATCTGTCAGCTTACCTTTGACTGTCTTTCTGCAGTCTGTAAATGACAGTCTGTTCCTGACAGCCGTACTCTCACCTTATTTCCCTTGTTTCCTTCCTGTTCCCTCTCTTTTTTCACTCTTTAGTGGATCTCTCAGTCTCTCTGTCCCTGTGAAAAGCAGAGCACAGGCTTTATCAGGTTATTAAGTACATGGTGTGCTGGAGGAACTGATGGGACCTGTACCCTAACAATGAGAGCGGGTCAGATGATGAGTCACTGGTGGAGGCGATTCAATTAGGACCCGGCGGTCTGTCCACCATTCACTTTATAATAGAGCCGACTAACAAACTCCTCCTGCCCGGCCAGATAAAGGCCAAGAGCGTTGCCTTTTGTTAGACCTCCATCGAGGCTCCTTCTGATAGGCCCCTAGATGCCCCAGCTGCCTAAATTGAATATCCCCATTCTCCTCGGGGGTTTCGGTGCAAAATAGCAATTTCCGTTGGCTCGTCGCACTTCGTCCTTCCATCTCTCCCCTGCTTTCTTTCTGACGCGTGCCCGCAAATTTCATTAAGGGCTCCTCTAGTACATTACCCAGCGAGCAAATCAAATTGCCGTTCTCTGGAGGCTGGAGCGGGGTTAAATGAGCCTTTCAGAAGACTTTGGCCAGGGTGGGCACTTATTAGCTCTGCCAGGCGGCACACTTCTCCTTGGTGTGCCCTTTGGACCCCAGGACCCTCCACATGCCGGCACTGCATCTTTTCTCTGCCTCGTACACATCCACTGCACCACACTATTCAATTCAATCACTCTTTGTGATAGAAAGAAAAGGAGAAGGAGAGGGTAAGAGAGAGAGAATGTGTGCTCAGATTTATTTTTGTCTATCTTTTCTTCTTTTCCTCTATATGTTTCTCTCTAAAAGGGTTTCTGAGCTGCAAACACTTTAGTTGTGTATTTTTTTAAATGGTCATGCTTTCTGCAATGATCTGCAATTTCTAAAATGAGCAAAATATTAATTTTAAGGGAACCAATGGTTCATTTAATATTTACCAAAAAGACAAAATAATAAATATATAATTAAAAAATGAAATAAAATATTAATATATGTACAGTATAAAACAATACATATAATTTGATATATTTTTTAATATAATTTGCAGTATTTACCCTTTATGTATGTGTATAGATATACATACAACCAATAAAAAGTATATATGTACTGTATATTTACATACATTATACAAATCAAGACTGCATTTATTTGATTAAAAATACAGAAAAAGTGTAATATTGTGAAATATTATTTCAATTAAAAATAACAGTTTTGTATGTGAATATATTTTAAAATGTAATTTATTCTCATGATACAAAGCTATTTTCAGCATCATTACTCCAGTCTTCAGTGTCATATGAACCTTCAGAAATATTTTTTTTTATTGCATCTTTTTATGAACATTTCAACAAACAGCATACAACAAACAAACAATGCCCATCTTTTGCAATGCTAGTGAAAGAGGGGGAAAAAATCATTATTGCATACCAAAACTCAAAATATTGCTTAAACAGACATCAATATAATCCAAGTATGGAGTCCAAACTTGAGGCAAAGCTTCAGTAGACATATGAATAAGACAAGTTAAAAATTCCAAGGGAATCATTTCCTTAATAATCTTGTGCCATCCTTTCAAAGAGGGGGGTTTGTCACTGATCTAAGTTAACAATATATTTTTTTCTGGCAGCTGTTGAATTTGTTCCGTAAGTGTCCAACTGGAAGACCTAAAATCAAAGACAATGGGTCCAACTGTAGCTCAAATCCAAACATCCGGCTCATACAAACAATAACTTTTGACCAATAAACTCTAATTACAGGACAGTTCCATAATAAATGGGTATAATCTCCCACCTCCACCTTACATTTAACACATAACCGTGAACTGCTTGAGTCAAACTTGCTTTTAAGAAGGGGTGTGATAATCTATGCACAATCCTAAACTGAATGGCTTTGGCCCTATTGCAAATAGAGATCTTATTTGCCTGACTCCAGACCAGTTCCCATTCCTCCTCTGTATTGTCAATTGAAGCTCCCTCTCCCATAATCTTCTAAGCTCCTGGGTGTTCACCACTTCATATGAGCAAAGAGTGTTATAAAAAAAAGAAATCTGCTTACACGACGGGGGATTCAGCAAAATCTTCTCTATAACTGACGTGGAGGAGTTAATAATAAGAGTAGTATTTTTAAAAATACAATCCCTAATTTGAAGAAATCTAAAGAAATTTAATCTGGGCAGTTTAGAAATAATTCTAATATGCTGATTATAATCAAACAGTTGTGATGCTTAATATTTTTTGGATCCTGTGATACTTTTTTCAGGATTATTTGATCAATACAAGGTTAAAAAGAACCGAATTTATTTAAAGGAAGGTTTTCTAACAATATACACTTCTGTTTTAAAGTTTGGGGTCAGTAAATTTTTATTCTTTCTTTTATTGAAAGAAATGAATACTTTTATTCACCAAGGATGTGTTAAATTAATAAAAGGTGATAGCATAGATTTACATTGTAAGAAAAGATTTTTATTTTGAATAAATGCTGTTCTTTTAAATGTGTTATTCATCAAAGAATCCTGAAAAAAAGAATCACAGGTTTCAAAAAAATATTTAGCAGCACAACTGTTTCCAACATTGATAATTCTATTAATAAATCAGCATATTAGAATGATTTCTGAAGGATCATTTGACGCTTAAGACTGGAGTAACAGCTTATAAAATTCAGCTTTGCATCACAGGAATAAAGTATATTAAAATAAAAACACTGTGTTATATTGCAATATCGTTTTGAAACATTACTGGGGTTTTTTTCTGTATTTTTGAGCAAATAAATGTAGCCTTGATGAGCATATATACTTCTTTAAAAAAAAAAAACATTGTAAGTCTTACTGATCCCAAACCTTTAAGTTGCAATATTCTTCTCTCTTTTCAATATGTTTTCTCTCTCAAAGGGTTTCTGATTATATACAAATAAATTAAAACAATACAAATTTGCATGTTTACAGTTTTCTGATGTCGGTTAATGGTCACATTGACAAGCAGGTAAACAAATTAATTATTTATATTAAATTGCTTTTATTTTACATTTGTATGATTAAATTATTAGGTTTTTAGTACCTAAAACTAGTAATCTAGATTACGTTACTATCTACAGTTTTCATCATGTTTGTAAGTAATCTACCCAGCTCTATATTTGTATAAAATTAATTGACCATAGTGCTTTTAAGAGAGAACATGAGAGAACCAAGAGAGAACATGGCAAATTGAGAAATCCTTCAGTGCTCTGAAACACAGGTGGGCTTTCAACCCACCAAGCGTGCTGACAGACATCTTCAAGAAACCATGACATGGAGACTCAAGGGCACTGGACCACACAGAATGCCTTAAGCGTTCACCACCAAGCATGAGTTGTGTCTCATGAACCAAACCGGGAGTTTTTCTTTTCGCTTGTTCAAGGGCGCAAGTGCTTCTGAGATCTTACATGTCTTACTTTTTCTGTCAGGTGGAGAGGAAAAGCATGGTGAGACTATCCCGGCGGTTATAAAATAGGGGTCATAGCTGACCATGTGCCCACATTTGCAAAATCTACTTCCTGTTTTAACAGCAGGCTCAGGATAAAAATAGCAAATAAATTACATCAGTCAGAAATGTGGAATAATTAAGATTTTGTGATGTTTATAAAATACGTTATTGTTTATTTTATTATTGTCATCAAATAAATGCATCCTTTAGACTTTAGTGTATATAGTGTATTTTCTTTTCTTTCTTTTCTTTCTTTTGTTGTTTTTCTTTTTTTTTCTTTAAATATGTGTTACTTTCTTAGGCTGTTGCTATGGCAAGTCAAAACAGCCCACCCCCAACTTTCTATGACATCTAGTCCCTAGATATGGCTCATGTCCAGTGTTAATTTTAGATTCCTCTTATGATACATTTCTATTTCCTGTGTTAATAATTAGCATTCCGAAATGGCCTGTGCTGTCCATTTGCAGTTATTAACAATATGTGAAGGTGAAAGGTGAAAATTAATGTTAAATGACAGTCTGGGCCCTTGGACAGTGCTTTTTTTTTTTTGGATTGCATTCGGTTTGTATGTGTGTGTATTAGACTCCCTTGTGTCCTGTGTACAGGATCATGTTGTGAAACCCCAACCGCACATTCAGGGTTCTGGCTGCTCGCCCCCATTAGCGGGTCAGAGACCCCTGAGGAGGTAATACTATAATTGGTTTAATGGCAAAAAAGGGTGGGGTAGTCACTCACTGGAATAATTATGGGATTTAGTTTCACACCACATTAGCTTTAGAGGTGCTGGTGTCGCCAAAATGACAGTCACAGACCAGGACAAATAAATAAATGTGTCAAATCTGCAGGCTACTGACAGAACGAAACACACTCACACAGAAATTTGCTCTCAGAGATGGGAATTGTACATCTGGAGAGTTGTTTTTATTCAAAAAAAGCCTCTTAAACCTCGACTGTAAACCCTAAACCACATAAATAAGGACTTAGACAACACATTGAGTTTAATACTCTTGAATTTGCTTTAATGCAACCTGAATCAACAATCAACATAACAGTTAAGCAGCAAGCAAACATGGGCAAGGCACACCCGCTGGGAACTGACTCCTGCGTAAAATCATTTCGGCACAAAAGTGAAGTTTTATTCCATGCTGAATTTACATAAAACCATGTTTTAGCTCGAGGTCTCTTTGATCAAACTGTCTCGCACAACAAACCATCAAACGCTAAATACGCAGGCCCCCAGAGAGCAAAACGCAATGAATGTCTTCCATTTATCCAGTCGCCCTCCAAAGCGGAAAATCTGACATTTCCAGGTGTTCGCTGTTTATATACTCAACCGAAAAGACAGAGACATATAAGAGGAACGCACCCGTACATACTGCCACGGTTTAGTCTTTTCCACCATTTAACGTGGTGTGTGGTGACCATTTTGTTTAGTTTGTCCCGGGCCTGAAATGTCAGTGAAATGTCAGCTGTTGAAAATGCATGAGTGATGGGATGGGGAGGTGTTTGTCTCCATATTTACATTAGATGGGTTCTCTCTTCCATGCTTTCCCTCGAGGCACTTGCCACAGGGTTTTTTATTTCAGGGGGCGAATCGGGAAAGATCAGTGTCGCTGTTTACAGAGCCGCTCGGTTGTAACTGAATTAGAACCCCCTCTCCACCTAAACAGGATTGGTTGGTGTGTTTTAAAAGTGCAAACTCCACACTTTTAGAGTAATTGCCCATAGAATCTTGTTAACCAGGCTGAGTGAATTTCCATTTAATGGAGGTGGGGTTGCAAGCGTAAGGCCTTGCTAATGGGTATTCAGTAATGCTGAGCGTTTTTAGTATTACTGAGAGAGTAAACCCAGCCAGGTCAGCTGTGTCCAACTCAGATTTTCTCATAGTGCAATCACAGCTGGGCATGAGGTGCTCATTCAAGAGAGTGCTGAGTACTAATGGAAAATGGAAAAAACTGGTAATTTCTTTCAGAACTTCTTCAAAAAACAAAAATGTTTTTCATGGTTTTAGTTAACTATAATATTCCTGTTTATAGAGGGTTTTCATAATGCGTCATCAATTGGCTATATTGGCGGCACTGAATGTAAACAATGCCAACAAACCAAATGAAACTTGCATATTTTGCTGATTATTGCTGCTGAAAATGGTCAATTATTGTCATGTTTTGGGCTGTACTAATCAGTCGGATTTGGAAAAACATTTGGAGTACTATAGACTGCCAAGGGAAGAGTGCAAAACAATGTCTGAGGAACAAATGGCATTTGTGTTGGTTCTAATCATTTCCATTCAGGTAGGTGAAATATTAGGCTAATATCTTAATTTATACTGCTCTTACATATCTTTATCAATTATAAAGTGATTAGTTTGTCAAAATATTGCTCCCTTTCCTGCTTACCAGCTCCACACATTTTTTCTGTGGTTTTGACAGCATGAATTAGCAGCACAACACATTCAGTAGTCCATTAACTGTGCAATCTGCTGTTGTTTACATCCAAATATCTCCAATATGGCGGCGCATCCGGGTAACTGACTAAACCGTGATGGAAGGGCAAACCCTCTATAGCCTGGCAGGGTAATAGTATAAGTTACATGACTTTAAAAAAAGTTACTTTCACGGTTTAAAACTTTTGTAATACCATAAAGGTGATTAACAATTCTAATTACACTTTCTTTAATCATAACACTGTGTATTCACCGGACGCGAACAGTGCCATGCGACAAAATAGGCTACAATGGAACCTATAGACGTTTTTTCTGAACGTGAAAATCAAGCCTGATTCTTAACCTGAAGAATGCTTTGCATTTCCGGTATCGAGTGTTTCTAGTCAAAGTATTGTATATTCTGAGCTGTTAATCTAATGTTAACCTATTAAAATGTTTTTAAAAAGCACATGGCTCTATAGCGCTATCACTTTGCAATGTCGCAATGACCGTCATATGTCAGTGCCTTACTCCTCAAAGTTTAATGAGTGTGTAAATGACACAAAGCTGCCAACATTAGCTACATTAAAAACAGATGGATGCTGTTTGAAAGGGTTGCTATGGACAAAGGAACAAAAAAGCATCCAATCTGATGTTAGAATTCATAATGGAGGCGCAGATCCTTTACTGAGGAAAAAGATATGCTGTCTACACTGGATGCATCCAGGCGCGACAATAGTCGCATCCGGTGTAGTCACGGTGCTATTTTTATGCTATTTTTAGTCTAGCGCATTTTACTTTAGATTGCAAGATAAATCAGGACCGTACAAACGTTTTATAGACAGCTTACATAAAACTTATATTAGAAAAAATAATGTGAAATGGTTGGAAAGCTAACTAAATAAACACATAAATTCACACCACTTTAAGTTTATGAATTGGAAGGTGCTTTACTTAGCTTAATAACAGAGTAGGCCTATTTGTTAAGAATCAGACTTAGCGAATCGATTCGTAAATTAATGACTCTTTTGAATCGGTTCTTTTCTGTGAATCGTTAATGTTTCGAATAGTTCACTGAATTGTTTGAATCGCGTTGACACTCCATGATACATTAACGCTTTATTTTGGAATATGAAGGAGAAAATGCGCTGGAGTATGTGGATCCTGGACATTTACCCACCATCCGGTGAGACCAAACCTGCCAAACCAAACCATCCAGTCGTTTGACAGCGATGAAGAAAGTTTATAGTAGGATCAACACCTGCACACGGCAGCTCACGATTCAAACATAGGTAAACGTTTTCCAAACAAAGTAGTGTCAACAGTAAACAAACCGCTTAAGTAACGAAGCATAATAAGATATATACTGTATGTACCATGACTGTAGCCTCCATGCCAGTATTTTCTTTTAAGTAGACGGTAGATACCGTAAATAGAGCAATAGTAATTTGTTGACATCTATATTGTTGTCATGCGAGTGCGTTAGGAGTCTGAATTTGTTTAATAGTTTAATAGTCAATAGTTACTTACAGTCAATGAATTGTGATCTGTATATTAGTGTTTTGTCTGAGTTTATTGGCATATTCTTCTGTTTTTGTGTATATGTGTGTGGCAAAGTTTCATGGAGTTTTTAAATTGGGTTGTTGAATTTAGCCCTTTGTTGTTGTTTGAGCACTTGTTGTCATTTTAATTGTGCGTTTGGTCCAGTTGATGTCCATCTGCAGATAACTGCTGGCTATGCCAACCCAGCTGAGACGCTCCAACAGAGGGTACAATTTTCGTCTGATTGGGCCTCTCACGACTCAAATTTATGCTGCAATTAACTGGCCAATTAAAGGCCATTTTCCCCTGTTTCCTGTTAATGGCTGTAAAGTGATAACTGCTAGAGATGCTTTGGGGATATATTTCCTTCTCGACACCCAGCTGAGCCTGGCTTTCCTCTAGTTTGCCCTTTTTGAGCCTGACAGCTCCATAAATGTTTAACAGGTCAGTAAAGTTGAACCAGGTTCAGATGGGACACTTTCTAAAGCGACAGAACTGGACGAGGGCCTTGGGAATAGGACTTAACCTGTGTTAGAGCAGCAATGACCAATAAATCTACATTAATGGTGGGAAAAATTGTGACAGTAAGATTAGTATTGTTGGACTGCTATTTTGGATTGTTACTTGATTTGTTATTCAGCAGGCCTCCCTTCTGGATGTTTTTATGATGGGTAAGGGGTGTTTTAGACATGAGATGAAGCTTTTACCACAGTATTAGAGCAAATTCAAGCAATTCATATGTGACCCTGCACCACAAAACCAGTCATAAGGGTCAATTTTGAAATTGAGATTCATACATCATATGAAAGCTGAATAAGCGTGTTAGGATATGACAATATTTGTCTGAGATACATCTATTTGAAAATCTGGAATCTGAGGGTGCACAAAATATAAATATTGAGAAAATTGCCTTCAGAGTTGTCCAAATGAAGTTCTTTGCAATGCATATTACTTATCAAAAATTAAGTTTTTATATATTTATGGTAGGAAATATACAAAATATCTTTATGGAACAAAAATCTATAATTTTGACCCATACAATGTGGCAATTGCTACTTATGACTGGTTTTGTAGTCCAAGATCACATATAGAAGGTAGGAGCTACCCTAATGTAGTTTGGCAGGCTGTTTAATAATATGTGGTCTGCCTCTGCAAAAGCTTGATTTCCTCTGCTTTTTAAATAAACAGTAGTATAGAGTTCTGAGGAAGTTTTTATCCTTAGATTAAGCTCCTCGAGGGATGATTATAGAGGTCGAAAAAGTTAGCCAGGTAGCTGGGCGTTTGATTACTCAATGATTTGTATACAAGCGGCACATTTTTTGTTAAATTCTGTAATGAACCGGCAGCAAATATAAGGATTTTTTAGAAAGAAAGTGACATGAGCAAATTTCTTACATCCCTATAGAAATCTCACTGCTGAATTTTGAACCACTTGTAAGTGAGAAATTTGAGACTTAGATATACCTTAATGAAGAGAGTTGCAGTAATCCAGCCAAAATGTAATGAAAGTATGGATTGTAACCTCCAAAGAAATCTCAAAGTAGAATGGCTTAATTTTAAGTAAATGAAGATGAAAAAACTAGAACCTATTACAGAGTTAAATTGTCAAATTTTAGACAACTGTCAAACTCCATACCCAAATTCCGCATACAAGAAAAAAACAAAAGAATTCAGATATCTAAGGCTGCTTTTATACTAGTGCGTTTTCGTTTTAAAACGCATAACTTTTGAAAGATTAATTTTATTTTTCCCCAGAGAATCTGATGGGCCAAAGTCAGTAACGTCCATTTTCCTGCATTGAAAAAGATATAGATTTATAAAAAAGCCAAAATTTAACCTCATCCGAACACACTAGCATAGAATTTAAAGCAGTCTGATTGTTTCAAGCCACCAAATACGTGTATTATTAGCATAGCAATAGAAGGAAACACCATGTTTTCTTAAAAAAATGGAAAGCATATATATTGAAAAGCAGGCCCGTCGCCAAGGGGGGGGCACTGCAAGTGACTCGACGTGCCCCCCTGCCCATGACCGCGAGTTAACTTACATTTGAGAACGAAAAACATTGATCTAGCATTAAATACTGCCAAACAAATCATCTAGCTGTAAAGGAGCACTAAACAACGGTAAACTAATATGAAGCAAATAACTAATCGTTTCCGTAACCTTTTTTATGCACATTTTTGGATATTGCATAAAAAACGCTGGATGGAAACGCCAAGATGCACATAAATTCTAAAAATGCGCGTAAAAACTTATTTGCTAAGTAGGATAAAATTCTTATCCGGTAAGAAAACATACATAAACTCGATGAAAACACTTTTACCTAATACATTCCTTGATGCTCATCAAAAATTTGACATGTGACTTTGCAATGTGATAGCATAACTGGACCAACCAACAGACCGATCTCATTGCAAAGCATCTTAAATTCTAGTTCCGTCAATTTGAAATGCTTGAGGAAAGTCTCAAAGCGATTCGTTATAATAAATTCCCAGAACTGTTTTCCCAAACAGCAGGCTCTGAAAATAAGATAACATGACTGCGTTTTGTCTGCAAGCGCTGAAGCTCGTAATTTATTGTATACGAATATAATAATATATATAAGAATGATCATAGGCTATAGCCTACAGTGCTTTCTCCTATACTGCAGAAAATTTATTTTTTTTCTTCGTGATATTTAGCACAAAGTTAATCAGGAAGTGACAATTTTGTTCTCTTCAACTCACTGGATGGTAACAGTGCTTTATTCGCAAATGTTTTATGCGATATTCTAATTTTGCGCATACGTTTAATTAACTTTGGATGGAATACTGGCGTAGCAAGCAGGCAGGCAGGCACTGCGCATGGGATTCTGTGTAGGGAGAAAACCAAAATAAATAGTCCTAAATGAAATATGTTTCACTTAAATGATTAACATATTATCAAACCAAAAAAAATCTGCGACACTGAGTTCTGGTTCATTTTGTGACCGTGCAGCAAGCTCAAGGAAACAGAGAAGGCTGAAAGACTTCTTATTTAGTTTACGAAAGCTGTTTTTATAGTGAGTGCAAATAGAAGTTAACCTTTTACAGTTCCGAATAATGTCTTATTCTTATCAATGGGACCAAAAATGACACATTTTATGTTGGTTCCGCTATAAGGAAAAAAATCTAAGCGATCACGCCGCAGCCTGTGGAAAATATTTAAATTCTTGCCGAAAGATGCATATAGGTGCATTTCAGTTTCTCTTTAAATTCGTATGGTTAGACTTTTGTATGGTGTTTATAACGATGCCATTATAATTTGTGATTTATTTCATAATGTTTATTTATAAATTTGTACTATAATTTTGTAGCTCCTATTTTGTAGCTAATATTTTCAGATTTTTATGTCCGTCTGTCTGAATAGGCAAATTTAAAGGATTTGTCGACAACAACTGTTTTTTTTTTCTCTCAATACAATTTTGTTTGATATGTGTATAGCAGCTTTTTTTATTCATGCCGCAAATGTTTTAAAACTAGTAAGTACGTAAATAAGTTTTTTTAACTTTACATGATTTTAAGGAACTTTAAACTATAACTTTTCGGGTAGTTTAAAGTAAAGCATTGTCATGAATTCGTTGTAAATTATAAAATGCATTGTTATAGGCCTATATAGATGGAAGAATATTGTTTTAGCAAAGTATATAGTCGCATATAGCATTATACTGATGTATCAATACATATTACACAATTCCTTAAAAAATCTCCTTTTGCTCAGCTGCGCATACAATCTTAGCAGTCATGTCTGTGATCGGCTATTGTTCAACGCTGCAAAAACATGCTTTAAAATATGTTTTAATATAGAACTTTATTCAAGTTAATGTTTTATATATAATTATATATATAAATTATTATATATAAAAACTGTGCCCCCCTATGAAAACGAAATGCCCCCCTTATGAAAATGGTCTGGCGACGGTCCTGTTGAAAAGTGAGCAGGTTCTAAAATAGAACCCTGAGGCACCCCACAAACCAGATTTACTATAGAAGGCATGCTATTCTCATTTTGACATAAAATTGCTAGTTAAGAAAGATTTAAACTTACTAAGAACCATTCCCTCAAACCCACACAAGCTTCTAACCTAGAGTTGAGAAAAAAAGATTGAAGTTTTGTGTATGTGTGGACACAAATACGTTTTTTTTTTATTTTTTTTTAGCTATTTTATGACAACTTTATGGTCCAGGGAAGCTCATCTGTTGTAATGTGCCTTTGTTGTAGATCATTAGCGCTTTCAAATCTCAGTGCAGTAATGGTGATCACGTCAGTGCTTTTGATTTAGGTTTTGGGGCCTCTGGTCCATTCCTCATATCGGCAGATGCTGTGAGTTCAATGAGCAGAGATGAATGTTACTTTTCCACGCTGTGGTACAGGGTACAGGGGATTCATAACTTTTCTTTTTTCTTTCTCACTGTTTCGCATTGCTCGGCTTCGCACCTCTACATACATTAGCCCTTTAGAATGTTGCTCTGGTGTTTTGTAAGGAAGTAAAAGGAATGAATAGCTGGCTTCAGCAGTAAAACTTATTGTAGATGTGTCTCCCTAAGTGTATCTTTTGAATAGAGGGTTACTTTGCTGAGATTTTATTGATGTATTTTTTTCTACCTTTTTGATGCATTTCTAGCACCTAGTTTTTAGCTATATAATGCCCTTTATGTAACCCATAGACTGCGCTTCAAATTCCCAAGTATTTGTAAGCCAATATAACCTGTCTTTTTGAATTTGTAACAGCAATAAGAAAATGAGATTGCATTGATCAGCATAAGAGCATAGACATCCATTTTATGAGTTTGTTTCATGTTCAGACTGACTGACATACTGTATTATGACAGTTAGATGAATGGATGATAAAAATCATGTAATGTACAAAAAGAAAGCATAATTTTATTTTCATTATTTTGATTAGGTTTTTTTAAGCGAGGATGCATTAAATTGATCAAAAGTGACAATTTTTTTTTACATTAGGGGTCAATTGATTATCGGCCTGGCCGATTATCGGCACTGATATCAAGCATTTATATGGTAATTGGTCATTTTCAAAACTGATTTGCTGATAAAATCATTTAAAATCATTTAAAGAGTTTTTATCAGAGCACTTGTTATTCTTAATTTTGGCATTAGTTTTCATTTTTACACAAGACATGTTGGTTTAAAATATCGGTTATCGGTCTACTTGATCTGTAATAATCGGTATTGGCATCAGCCCTGAAAACCAGCCTGATCTCATTGTTTATATGCCTAGGTATTAGTATGTAATGTTTAGAAGCACAAAACATACATTTTTGTACATTTTTATTGATGATAAAACATAACATTTTTGATGTATTTTAACATTAAAATGTAAAAATGGCTACGTATTTTTAGCTAAAAAGCGTTATATTTATGTTTATATTATACACGTCTTTTATATCATTAAGATATTTGTATCAATGCATTGTATCATTTTATCGACAAGAGATTTCGATTTTTAGACCCCTTAACCTACCCCCAAATCTAAACCTACCCATTTTATAGTAAGTATACAAATATATAAAACGTTTTTGACTCTTTGGAAATGACTCTTTTAGTAACAATATAGCATTAAAAAGATAGTAAGATTAATTTAATAATGTAATTGAAAACACAATGCTATTGATATAACAACTGAATATAACTGAACAAGTTAATGCCGCAATTTCAATATTCATAAGGATTCATTTGTAAGTCTGTAAAGTTGTTAATACGTAAATAATTTACACTTCAGGAAAAACACATATTGGTCGACTTCTATTTTACATTTTCACAAAACATATTTCAAATAAATGCTGTTCTTTTGAACTTTCTATTCACCAACAAGTACCTTTTTTAAGATGTGATAATAAGAAATGTTTCTTGAGAATTGTTTTTAATGAGAATTGTCTTAGAATTAAATCTTGAATATTTAAAGAATGTCTGTATTTAATGTTAAAATTTAAGACAATTCTATTTTTATAACATCTGTAAAAATAGGGTACAATGTGCTGTAGTAAATCAAGGACTTATTGAGTTTTTACAGGTGTTTTACGTTTATTTAGAATTTTGCATACAGTGTTTTTGCGTTGTGGTTTACAGTTGAAACTAAATCAGCTAAAATTTATGTATAATGTTCTGGCAGAAAATTACCAGTACTTTTGTTTTTATTTTATTTTTTTTGCATTGTTTATATATAGATCCCATATTTAGTTTCTATTATGCAAGAGTGTTAAGGTTCAGAGAGGAAACATTGAGGTAGGCAGATATAACAGTGCAGTTATTTTGTAACACACATGTTCACAGTCCTCCCACAAGTGAAGAGAAAATCAGACATAACAGTCCCGCTCTGAGAAACCTCCAAATTCTAACTTTCTGTGGACTTTAGTGTTTGCGTTGGAAAGGATTTAACTTCAGAGTTTTAAATACATCTTACCTGACATATCCTGTGACCGCAGCGACCCTTGAGGGCATGTTAGAAGTGTACGGAGGAGTGCTGACGTTGTAGGCGCTTAAAAGGCTTTGATGGGTGAGAAGAGCCATCAAAACCATCTAAGGCTCGTCTCTGGACATCACGAGGGGTTGGGGTTATATTTTACTGGTATTTTATGACGTACAGGGCTTCAGCTAAGGCTGAGTGATCAAAAATGATAGTGTTGGCTCTGGCTGTTTTCTTTTTTCTGCTTGCTTGCTTTCTTGTCTTTTCTTATTAAATCCTTTTCTTAGTGCTTTGTCTATTCAATGTTTATCACCTCAGAAGTCTTTATTATGTTTTAAAACACATTCTTTCTGCATTTATGAGCCCTTGGACTACTATTTGTCAACTGGAATCAAGCATAAATGCTGTGATCTTACTAATGCCGTTTGTCATTGAAGAAATAACAGACCTAGAAACTTCCCAAAGGAGTCATATTATGGTTTTGCTCGTGAGAACTTAGAGATGATAAAAATGTAAAATCGTATTTGCTCTCTTATGGTCAGGATAAGACAGATTTGGGAGCCGGTCCTAAGGCGTGGCGTACATTTTTAATGTTGTTTTTATAGATAATGATAGTCCAGAAAGCCATCCTACAGGATACATTAGTGGTGCTTTGAAATGATTTTATTTTGAATAATGCATGATTAAAAATGAAACTTGGAATGAATCTAATTTAAATTTAAATGCGCTGCAGGAAGACTTTTATAGAGAGACCCAGAGGAGGACATGCGCAGCAGAAACACACATCAGTGGCGTGGCGTGGTCCTCTTTCTTTTTTGGTGTTTTTTAGTCCAATATAAATTTGTGTTTTAGTTTTATTTGATGTTTAAATGGTTTCTACTGTAGATATGGAAGAAGATTTAACTTTAACAAGAAAAAAATACTATGTAAACTGCTAAACCAAGTGTATAATTTTTTTTTTTTTTTTTAAACTTTTTTTACAGTGCTTCAGCAATGATTTAATTTTAATCAATTAATTTTTGTAGACTCTATTTTAATGGTTAAATTAAATATTGTTAATCAAAAAGCATGTCTAATGAATTGAAATAATAAAACTAGCACAATTTAACATCAATTAATTTTTTTTTTTTTTTTTTTTTTAACAACAATTTTATTTTCAAACATTGTCATACAGATTAATACAACAGTTCTATTTTCCATTATAACCGGATAAAAAAAAAAAAATTATAATAAAATAAAATAAAATAAATAAAAATAAACAAATATAAAAATACAACATAAAAAAAAAAAAAAAACACTCCCGTACAACAGTAAGATACTTGTCTATATACTCTCAATGTCCATCAGTTCTACAAAAGAGTCACCATCTAGACTCTGCAAGAAGTCATGGAACACTTTCCAGATGGACCAAAAAACATGAAGTTTGTTTTTCAAAAAATAGGTAATCTTTTCTAAAGCAAGGCATGAAGTCATCCCCTTTATCCATTGAGACACGCTAGGGGACTCTTCTTTTTTCCAACAACATGCAATTACACGTTTGGCTTCCAACAAACAAAGAATTAGCAGCATTCTTTCATGTTTAGTAGTTTTAAAATTCAGAGGACAAATATGTAATATACACAGCTTGGGATCAAGAGGAGTTACTTTGCCAATGATTTTACTTACAATGTTCAATATTTTAACCCAAAAACAATTAACTTTAGTGCATTCCCACATACAATGGAATAAAGTTCCCTTTTCTTGTTTACATTTGTAGCATTCATCAGGAATATTCGGGTTGAAGTGATGTAACTTAACTGGAGTGATGTATTGTCTACTCAGCCATTTATACTGAAGCAGTCTCATATGGGTGCTCATTGTCTGAGTTTGGGCTTTTAAACATACTATTTGCCACTCTTCCTCGGTTATATCAACCTGCAGGTCAGATCGCCATGCTTGAAGTCTGTCATTAAACGATTCTTTAGATTTGGCCACAAACTGTTTATATAATAGAGATATTTGACCTCTACCTTTCAAATATTTAAGTGTAATATTTTCCAAAGTAGAAAAAGGAGGCTCAACCAGATTATGGCCTTGTCTTGATTGAATGAAGCTACGTAATTGCAAATATTTGAAAAAGTGCTTTTGCGGAATTCCAAACCTTGTCCTAATTTCTTCAAAGGACATGAATTTCCCTTCATTATAAAGATCAGACACCTTACTAATACCTTGAATTGACCAAATTTTAAAACCTGAATCGACTCTACCGGGACGGAAATTTTCATTACCAAAAACTGGTGAAAAGCAAGAAAGTTGTGGTAATTCACCTAAATAAGCAAGAGCCTCAAACCAAACTATTATAGTATTTCTGGTATATGGATTTTTTGTACACTTAATCAACTTTTTAACATCTGCTGAATATAAATATAAATTCAAAGGGATTGAAATCACGTAAGACTCTATAGATACCCAGGTTGGAGGGTAATCCTTCTCAAAGTAAAACATTGCTGCTCTAATTTGAGCCGCCCAGTAGTACCATTTTAGGTTGGGTAGGTTTAACCCCCCTCTATCATACGGCAAGTAAAGCAAGGAAAGTCTGAGGCGAGGGCGCTTGTTGTTCCAAATGAAGTTTGTAAAAGTTTTTTTCATTAGGACAAAAAAAGAAGAATGTGGAGGAAGTGGGATGGATTGGAAGAGATATAACAATTTGGGCAAAATTGACATTTTTAATATATTAACACGGCCAATCATAGAGATGGGGAGTTTTGTCCACCTGTTCAACAGACCAGTTATAGAATCTGATATGGGATTATAATTAGCTGATATAATTTCATTAACAGTTGGCGTAATTTTAATCCCAAGATAAATAAAACCATCTTGTGAGATTCTAAAGGGTGTTTGAACTGGGGGGAGAAGTCTTTCGGCTTTATGGAGGAACAACAACACAGATTTAGAATTATTAATTTTATACCCTGAGAATTCTCCAAATGTTTCAATCAAATTTAACAATGCTGGGATAGATTGTTTTAGATTGGACAAGAATATAATTATATCATCTGCATATAATGAAATGCGGTGTTCGGAAGGGCCAATTGTAATACCTGAAATATGTGTATGTTTACGAATTGCCATAGCCAGTGGTTCGATCGCTAGGGTGAATAGCAAGGGAGACAGCGGGCAGCCCTGGCGTGTTCCCCTGTAGAGTCTGAAAGGGGCAGATATTATTCCATTCGTTAGTATCTCAGCTGAAGGGTTAGCATACAGGATCCGGACCCATTTCAAAAACTTATCCCCAAATCCCATTCTTTCCATAGTTTTAAACAGGTACTGCCACTCAATCCTGTCAAACGCTTTTTCAGCGTCTAATGACAGAAGTGCATTATCACAAGTATTAGATTTCTCATATATTATATTTAATACTCTACGGATATTATGCAAACCTTGCCTCCCCCAAACAAAACCATTTTGATCCATATGAACAAGTTTAGGCAAATGAATTTCTAATCT
>NC_133378.1:30773391-30810891 GCF_049309525.1 Garra rufa | reverse complement strand
TAGGAATTTCATTATCACAGCTCTCGGTGGAGAGTCAGACTCAGAACGATCTTCGGAGAATCTGCCGATTCGGTGAGCTCTCTCAATTACAAGAGGGCCAGGAAAGTTTTCCGGGCCGAGGATCTGAGGGAGTAATTTCTCTAGAAAGACGCACATGTCCTTTCCTTCAATTTTTTCTGGAAGTCCCACTAATCGTAGATTGGACCGACGACTGCGATTTTCCAGATCATCGACTTTTGATGAGAGGGATTCTATGGCAGTTTTCAATTTTGCGCTTTCCGTTTGCAACTCCGTGACATTATCTTCTTGACTGCTTATTCGGTCCTCGGCTTCCGTTACCCGTGTTGTGAGAGCTTTAAGATCGCACTGAACTGCGTTAATCGCCTGGAGCAAGCCATCAAATCGCACAGCAAAGTCCGATTTCAATGAGTGGATAGCGTCCAGTATTGCAGACTCTTGGCTAACACCTGACGCTCCCTCCTCGCTATTAGCTTCATTGGATTTAGCATCTGCCTCGGCCTCTCCAGGTACGGTCGATTTAACTTGTTTCTGTGTCGTTTTAGTTGGTTTTGGTGGCATCTTGAAACGTTAAGATGTATCAGATTTTCAAATAGAATTGGTTTGTCAGCGTTTATTGGGTTATAAAATACAATTTAAGTCAGTATTTGTAGCGGAGCTCCGATTCGCGTCCACTCAGCACCGCGCCATAACCGGAAGTCCTAACATCAATTAATTAAAAGTTTAACGAAAATAAAGTTTAAAATAAAGGCCTTATGAAATATGAAATTTTCTTCTCAAATTTAGTTTTATTTTTTTTTTACCAAATTTTGTATTTTTTAGTATTTACTGGGTTCCATTTTAATGGTATCATTAAATTGTAATAATCGAAAGCATCTCTAAATAATTAATTTTACAAATATTATTTTATTAATAATATTATTATTATTATTATTATTATTTAGAAATACCGCAGAACTAATTTGTACGTATTTTACAAGGTGGCTAATCCGTATGAAAACATTTTAGGAGAACAGTCAAAATTTCAGGAGCAATCCTAATCAATAATCAAAAAATCTGATCAAAAATTAGCCTTCGCATTACAAGGTGATGTTTGACTCTCCTTAAAGTGATTTACATGGACATTTTGTTTTTACCTTTGTAATGGCATTTTTCTAACTTTATTAAAAGTGTCATCTTGCATGTCCAATCTTTTCAAATTTTTCCAAGCTTTTTAAAATTTCTAAACAAAACAACAGAATAAGAACAAGTAGAATAAGTTACCAATCAAATGAAATCAGTATTAACAAAATTAATTTGTACTACAGAGGTGGCATAGAAGAACACAAAAGTGGCTTGTAAGTGTATTTTAATGTTTAATGAGGCTAAGAGGTGGCATGAGTGCAATCTAATTAATCAATTCATGTTAAGATCAATGTTTTAAAATTAAAATTTTGAATACAGAAATATTAAATGATTTCAGTAACTGAAAAGATACTTTAAAAATTAAACTAAATCTGCCAGTAGGTGGTGGCAAGTCACTGATTTAATTATGAGTCATATCATTCGATTGATCCGAACGCCTGATTCATTAGGAATAGGCATGTGCCGGTATCAAATTTTCATGCTGCGATTAATTGATTGAGCTTTTATCACGGTATACGGTATTATCACAATATTTTAATTGCTCAGGAGAAATGGATGGAGTGGTGGTGGGGGAGGGAACAACTTGCATTAAAAAAAACAACTTGCATTACAATAGGTGTAATTGCGATTGTCAAAACATTTGGTAACTAAACAGAATTTTACACAATTTTCATGATTTCAATTCTTGGGATTTGATTTCAATCTTGATTCAATATTGACTCTTTGGATAAAAATTAGGTAGGCTACAGTAAATTTTTCTCAAGAAAAAAAATATATATCTCACATAATGCTTTAAACAGACAGAGAGGCCTGTTAGCTGGTATTATTAAAGGTTAAAAATTAACAAATTAAATTAAATACAATTTGGCTTTCATTATAATAACAATTATGACAAGTAAAAATATAATACAAATGTAATATAGTGCATATATTTAGCAAAATACTCCTCTCTATAGCTATTTTTTTTCTAGTCAACTAAGGTAAATGTAACGTTCTGTGACATAATTGTTCACCTGCAGTTTTATTGACCTCTTTCCGTGGTTGAAAAACACTGATCGAAATTATGTAGGCATATCTTTCGGTAAGTTGTACTGTATCTTTAAATAAAAAGTAACAGATGATCGGTTTACTTGAACTGAAGCGCTACAGCGATCGGTCACGTCACATTTACAAGCACCAAAACGGTATTTATTGTCTGAATTTCGGAATAAAATGGATAGAACCTGAGAATTTTTTTAATATCAAAAGTAACCTGCTCTGTTCTAGTAGTCTGTCGGTCTCCATGTTCTCTTTGCTCCGTGATTTTTCTCTGTGTGAGAAAATGGATGCGTGGCGCGAGAGTGTGTGAGAAGTGTAAATTGCGTGAGTCTCACGCTGAATGCGTAGAGTTGGCAGCCCTGCTTTTAGAAGGGGGATAAATCGTCGGCAGTGTTCCTCCTTCCGCCATGCTTCTTCTCCATGTGAGGATTGTTTACATTAGACTAGAGTGCGCACTGCGCCGCATGCACACAGTGCTTCTACATGTGGGGATTGTTTACATTCAGAGTGCGCACGTGTTTCGCGCAGCATATACACCGTGTTTAAGCGGTTGATGGAAAATAAGCTAATGCGCGTTCTATAAATATAAATTCTGATCTATTATTTTTCACGGTATTTTGAAGTGCCCACGATAACAATATCGTGCATATTCATTACCGCGATTTATTGCATTACCGAATACCGGCACATGTCTAATTAGGAATAAAGCAAGTGACTGTCTTTACGAATGGGAAATTGAATCATTGACTCAGTAGATTTGTTTAAAAACACATGGTCATTTATAAATGAAGCAACCCTGTGTTTGAATGGAGATGTGCAGCGGCTCAGTTGTGACTTGTATCAGACTATTTTTGATGACGAAATCAGGCAATCAGGCATTATAGTCAGACAATGTATGTCATTTATTATATCTGAAGTTCCATTATAATCAATGAAGCTCTCTACACTTTGAATCTCTTATTTACACACTCGTTACACTTTGTCTATGAAGGGATTTGTGAGATATGTCTGTGATACATTACTCAGCATTACAAAAACACATACTGTAGAAACCTTTTTTGGTTTGGAAATACTGTGTTCTGTATTTACATTTTTTCTGGTAAATATTTGTAAAAATTATGTTTATCCAAAAATTTGGCAAATTCCATGACATTCTGCATTATACAATCAATTCCGTTTTTATGACTGGATTCCGTGATTTTGTCCACGTTTTACGCATCACGGCAATCATAGGGCCGTATTACAGTAACAAAAATATTTTTGTCATGTTTTTCTCTATTCACATGTTTTACACCTTCTATTGTATTTTGTAGTTTCTATCTATTTGTCACCTCCTTTTAAGAACACTAAAATTCCTAATCATTTAAACTTTTGTTGCTTCTTGATGTGACTAAAAGTTTGTTTGTTAGTTTGTTTATTTTGGATGCATGACTCATGCAGTTAAGAACATCATAGGCAGGGTGTAATCAGACTTTTCACCCTGTATTTTGCTGTTACCTCCCTCACATTCACGCCACACATTCCTGTGATTTATGAAGGTGGATCTTAAAGAAATGTGCTCTCTGAATCTTCAGTGATCACGTTTTTTGTAGGTACCCACTGTGCACTTGAACTCTGTTTTTTTTTTTTTTTAGATAACATTGAAAAATTAATATAACACATCATCTTTTTCACATATTTTGTATACATGATTGGCCTCAAAAATATTTAAACTACTTGTATAAATGTTGCATGAATTGCGTTTGCATGCGTGTAATTATGGAGCCAAAATATTATTTCAAACCCCTGGTGTAAATTTTCAGTCAGTATACTCTAAAAAAAATCCTGGGTTAAAACAACCCAACTTAGGTTATTTGGCAACCCAGCGCTGGGTAAATATTGGGCAGAACACATGCTGGGTTATTTTGATCCAGCTGGTTGGGTTAAATGTTTTTACCCAACATGCTGGGTTGTTTTATTCAAGTCAATTATTGTTTCAAATTATTATATTGCTGGCTTAAAATGGGCTGGAAATTAAAAATCATGTACAGAATTATAGAGGCAACAGCAATAATCAAAAGTTGAACATTTATTATTAAGCAAGAACACCCACAGATACAAATGTAAGACAAATTTAGTGAATACAGCGTAGTTTACAATAACATACCATTAAACTTGTTTAACAGTCATTTTAGAAATAAAAATTGTAACATTTAAAAGTAGCATTTTAATTTAAGTGTATTCAACCATTCTTAATCACTTTACACAGAAATAGTGCTAATTTGATTTCAAGAATTGTGACCCTGCATTTCACTCGTAGCTAAAACATGCTGTGACTCCATAACCTGCCCATAAACAAACAGTACTGAGATTATAGGCGATATATAAACTGCAATATGGAGTAGTATTTGTAAATAATAAGCAGCAAAAATACCATTTAAATATGAATCTTGTCTCTACGTTAATGAATGGCGCAGATGCCCGTTTTTGTTTACTACACATGTACTGAAGTGTGCGTGATGCTTACAGTGATTTCAGCGTCTGCTGTCTCACTAAATGAGGACATAAATACATGTACATCTCCAGAACTGCTCTGAGAGTCAATTTATGAGCATTTCACCGTTCAATTTGAGTCAAACTAGGGTCATATCATATACACAAAGAACTGTTAAAAGTACTGACGTACTTGAAATGACACAGGCTACTCCTAAAAGATAATAAGACGATGTGCAAGAGGCATCATAGTGGGAAAAAAAATATTACTTATCTTTTATTTACATTTGAAATAAAAGTGGCTTGTTCAAAATTGTTCATACCCTTCTCAAAAAGCCTTTTTTGGCTATTACAGCAATCAAACGCTTCCTATAATTGCAGACCAGCTTTTTGCATGTCTCCCCTGGTATTTTTGCCCATTCATCTTTAGCAATGAGCCTTTACCTGTTGAATCAGGGTAATTAGGATGCTTTAGAACAGCTTGGACTATTTGGAATGGTATAGAACTTTGGATATTCCCATAAGACTGACAGTTTGCAAAGGGTATGAATAATTTTGGACATGCCACTTTTTGTTCAAATGTAAATAAAAGCTGAGAAATATTTTTTTCCACAATGATGCCTCTTGTACATCGTCTTATTATCTTCTGCGAGAAGCCTGTGTCATTTCCGGTCAAAAAATAAAACTTGCTGGTTGAATAAAAGTAACTTAAGTCAGAATTTGCCAGGGGTATGAATAATTTCGGGCTTGACTGTAGTTACCCACTGTGCACTTAAACAGTTTTCTTTCAGATAACATGTTGCATCACATCACATTTTGTGTAAATGATTGGCCTCAAAACGTATTTAAACACTTAAAATTGTATGAATATCATACAATTAGCATTTTCGTGCATGTGGATGAATGGACTTCCAGTGAATAAAAGTCTATGTGACAATATTATAGAGCCATAATATTATTTCACAGTCTTGTTTTTTTTTTTTTCCAACTAAATCCCACCTTGTCACCATGAGGTCACAATTTGCCACATTTCTTTGATGTTTAGAATCCTGCAAGGCCCTCTGACATTCTTCCTGTCACATGTCTAACCGTGACACACATCCTTATCATCTACCTCTCCGGCACTGTGACGGATGAGGCTGGCTCTAATGACTCTGTCACGTCCCTTTATCCCTCCATCCTCCATTTACATCCTCCTATCTGCATAGGCTTTGGTCCGGGTCGGGAGTGAAAGGCCAGGTGGGATTAAAGTATCAGCAGCTGTCTGTGGTGTCTTCGGGACGGGCGGACGCAAGGTCTAAATCCCCGTCTTGGGAGTCGGCGTGAGCGAGTAAACCTTCATCAGTCTTGCTCTCGTTCCCCGCATCACTCCATCTGTTCCCCTGGCGATGGAGAGCAGTGACACGTAATGCCGAACGCAATTGTCTCGTCCTTTGTGTGTTCCGCATCCCTTGGTGGGGGATATTAGCCAGATGAAATGAGTAATTCATGTCTGTTGGCATTTTTGGGGGTTTAACGAAAAGGTAATGGGATGAATTTGTGATGGGGCGTGTCTGGTGTCCTTTGGCTCCGCTCATGAGAGATGGAATTATTTAAGATTAATTGAGCTCAGTGTCATTTGGGTTGTGGAGGGCACTGCAAACATTGACATGCTTAATTAAAAACTGACAATCATAGTTTGATGGCGGAAAAAGATGAAATATAACCTGTCAGGGTTTTCTTTTGCCACTTTATTGATAGTAGATGGTATACAGACAGGAAATGATGGGAAGATGATGGGGTTTGGACTTGTCTTGCCTGCATGAGCAGCATGGCTTAATCTGTTAAAAAATATAGTTAACTGCTTGGTTCTAACACACACTGTAATACAAAAACAAAAAAACAAAAAAAAAAAAACACTAACATTACAGTAAAAAAATGGCAGCTGTGGTTGCCAGATATTTACAGTAAAAAATATGGGAGTAACATTTTAGGTTTTACGGATTTAACTTGAATTTACGTTTAAAAACTTTATTTTATTAACTGATTTAATGTTATTAATATGCCATCATATTAAAGATTTTATGAAAAAAAATTAAATGTAACATAAGGAATTCTTGGAAATTATACATGTAAATGATACATTCTTTTTCACTTCCAAAAACTTTGTTTTACTGTAAAATCGCATGAAATGTCCATTAGAGTTTTTCATCTTATATAGTAAGGAAACTATTTTTTAATTTTTACTGTAGCATTTTTATAGTCTTTTACCGTTAAAATCGTGATCATATTTTAATATCGATATTACTGATGAAATGATTCTGGCTGAATTTTGTCACAATACATAAAAAAAAAAAACATATTTACCTCAAAAAAATATTTAAACTGAATTAAAATGAATGAATGTCATTGCATTAGATAATATCAAACCAGCTAATGCCGGAGCTTGTGTCAGAACTATAAAAATGGATATTCATTTTGAGATTCACTGAGGATTACATTTATTAAATTCTGAGTGTTTTTAAAAAATTACCTTTGCCATTAGTGCTTATCATTTAGTTAATTTAAATGTTAGAGAAAATGAGCATGTGCAATTAAATATCTATTACTGGTCAATATGATAAAATCTAATTTAAATAAATTATTCAAATGTGTTTATTCAGTAAATAAAACATTACATTTATCAAAAGTTGAAGATATTAATAATATTACATTAGATTTCCATTTCGGGTAAGTTCTTTAGAACTTTCTTTTTATTAAAGAATTTTGGAAAAACATGCATCACGTTGCCACAAAAATATTAAGAAGCAACTGTCTTCAACACTGATAATAAGAAAATTTAGCTTTAGGGAAAAATTAAATTTTAAAATATGTTAAAATTAAAAAATCATTATTGTTTTGATTAAAATTTTTTACTGTATTAAAAAATTATATATATATTTTTTGCATTTTTAATCAAATAAATTCAGAATTGGTAAACATAAGAAACTGCTTTCAAAAACTTTACAAACCCAAGATGAGGATGGGTGAAAACATAAGTTTCATGTTTGGTGAATTATCCCTGAAAGAGTGTTTATTTTCCCTACTTCTTTATATCTTTATAGAAGAGCAATGTCAAGACTGTCTTTTTCTGCATGCTCTGTATGTTTTCTTCTTCCTTCTGAGCTTCCAAGAAAACAAATTTTGTTCTTCAGTTCCATCTGGGAAATGGAAATCAACAACTGAACCCCAGGCAAAACAACAAGATGGCAATGTTTGTAGAGAAAGGCCTGTGTCATGTACATTTACATTCATGTTGTTGGCAGATGCTTTTTTTAAATGACTAAGCAGAAAAAAGTATCAGTCAAGGGATGACTTTGTGCCCTTCTAGAGATGTTTCAGATGTAACCTTTGTGTTCTTATTATAGAGAAATATATTCTAAAACGAGCCTTTTGAACATGGCAGAAATTCACAACTCCTTGCTAATATGCAAAGTAGTTTATTAGTATGCGCCCTACGCCTCATTACTGATTGTGGGGGACATAATGACAAAATCAACAGGAGATTACCCTATTAAGCAGTGTGGTTCTGCTTAATAGCCGTGCGTCTGATTTGGCCGGAGCCGTGCAGAATCGCTGGGACGTGCCCACGCCTGTTTCGAACCCGCTACGGTAGACGCCGCTACATTGAGAGGTGTTTGGCGTAGCAGGGTGTGGAAATACCTCTAATTAAAATCAAATACATTATCAAAATCCGCGACAATGAGAGTGCCAGACAAACACATAGTCATTTCCCAGATACTCACGTTCTGATAAGCATCTTATTAAAATGGAGGCCAATTTATTGCGCGTGTAATTTTTGCAAACGCTTGTGTTGCGTGTTTATCAGACTTGGTGAGGCAAGTTATCTATTGTCTTTAGAGATCATATCTTTGAATATATGTGTATGTAGACATGTTTGTGTGCCTTTGCGGCACTCCAGACTTCAAGTAAAATGGTTGAAGATTCGACAAAATTTAAATCAAAGCTTTTTGTGTCAATATTCAGTTTCGTCAGATTGTCCAGTGTGCGCCACGGTTTCTTGCTCTAAACAATGAACACAGCAAGAGCCATCACAGTTGATTCACACAAAATGACTCTTTCGAACTGAGTCAGTCAAAAAGATTCACCTTTTTTTACTCATGAGTCATTAAACCGTGAATGAGCTCACAACACAAATTCAGGTTCACGTTATTGTCATGCAACCCAGACAGAAGTTGTAAATAAAGTAAAGGTTGATGCAGTACGTTGTACAGGAAAATACTATTTTAGTCTTTCACCTTTTAAAATTTACATTTAATTTAAAGGGATAGTTCACCCCAAAATGAAAATTCTGTCATTAATTACTCACCCTCATGTCGTTTCAAATCTGTAAGACATTTGTTCATCTTTTGAACACAAATTAAGATATTTTTGATAATATCCAAGAGCATTCTGACCCTGCATAGACAGCAATGCAACTTACGCGTTCAAGGCCCAAAAAGGTAGTAAGGACAATATTAAAATAGACCATGTGACGTCAGTCATTCAACTGCAATGTAATGAAGCTATGAGAATACTTTTTGTGTGCAAATAAAACAAAAATAATTACTTTATTCAACTATTTCTGCATGCATCATGGTGTTTTTGTGAATGTGCATCAAAGACTCACACTGAAGAGAAGAAATTGTTATAAATTGTTATAATTTTTGTTTTCTTTGTGCACAAAAAATATTCTTGAAGCTTTATAAAATTACGGTTGAACCACGGATGTCACATGGACTATTTTAATGATGTCCTTACTACGTTTCTGTACCTTAAACGTGTCTTAATTTGGGTTCAGAAGATGAACGAAGGTTTGGAATGACATGAGGGGTGAGTAATTAATGACAGACATTTTATTTTTGGGTAAACTATTGCTTTAATGTTTTACTGGCCTTTTTGTGTGAAATGTACTTTTCAGTGTGGGAGAGTGAAATTACATTTCTCTACAGGTCTTGGCAATAATTCAACATTTAATATTACCAACATAATATACATGTATATTTTAGATTTGTGAAACCTATATTAGTCTATTTATTGACTGGTAGTTTGACTACTGATAATTAAAGCTACCTAAAGTTTTCTTCACAACACATAACAGTGACTTGTTTAAAGCTCACGTAAGAAGCTATGTACTCGATGAACCATAGCACTTCTGAAAAATCCTCTTTGAGCGTTTCTGTAATTTGTCAACTAAAAAAGTCATTTAACTCCTAAATGTTTCATTTTTGTCTGCAGCCCTAGGAATCTTTTACGAAAAATAGTCATCACAAACGCTGAAATGTGTCAATGACTCTGCTGCGAAAGTGGCGTGCTTAATTGTTTTTTCCATCATGATCTTCTCTGGTAGGAGTGTGGATGATGTTTATGTGATACGGATGGCAGCGCTGTGTTGAAGGCTCGGCCATCTGTGTGGTTCAGTTTCTCCGTTGCCGTTGTTGTTTCTGCTAGCACCGATAGCTGACGAGGCCCGCCACTCTCTCCCACGCACTGGATGTGCGAGAACGCGGCGCTGCTGCGAGTTCCCTCCGCCCCCTGTCAGTCAGACGCCTTCAAGCAAGGGCAAAAACAATAATAAACACTTCACTGCGATATGTATCACGACGTACACACGCGAACTCACACCCTGCTGGCAATTACATACTCTCTTGTGTTTGTCGGTTTGTGAGAACACAACAGAGATGGAAAACTGCATTTTGTTTTCTGAAGAAGTAACTGAAGGTCCCTAGAGGGCATCGCATCGAAGCAGATTCATGATGTTTGTTCTCTGTCGAGCATGAGGGTCTTTCATTCCTGATCATATGGGTACAGAAAGATGATTTAGCCATGGAAACACATTAGAGGCTCAGAAATGATGAAGCGGAGGTGAGCGGTTCAGACGGGCCTCTGACAATTGCAGAATGGAGACTGGGTGGGCGTAAGCGTTTCTTCAGGACACATTGATCGATTTTAAAGATACTCTTAAAGGAAGAGTTGACATACAAATTCTTACGCTCTTACCATCATGTTGTTGCGAATACATGTGACTTTCTTTCATTGAAACGGGAGGAGAAATTCTGAAGCATGTTCAAGGTGCTCTTGATCCATGAATCTCAAACTCCTCCCAACTCTTAAAGGCATAGTTCATCCAAAAATGAAAATTGGGTCATAATTTAGGTTGTTCACATTTGTAGTTTGGTTCGTTGGGTTAATTTGGTCCGTACCAAGAAGGAAAATGGTACATTTGGTCCTGGCCCACTTAGTGTTCACGTTGGCATATTTGACAGTGAACCTAAAGATACTTAGGCTAAAGGCGCAACCATGTTCACAACCTGATTGGTCAGGTTGAATGATATATGTTTTGTGACGGAACTCACCAAACACTCCAAACAAAAGAAAAAGGTGTTTTCGACTTAAAGCAGGTGTATGACAAAGTACCCATTCACTGATTTGTCTGCTCAGTGCCGAATTAAAGGAGTAGTTCACTTTCAGAAAAAAAAATTACAGATAATGTACCTGTACAGTGGAAAGAAATTTTATGAAGCTACAAGAATACTTTTTGTGCGGAAAGAAAACAAAACGAACAACTTTATTCAACAATTTCTTCTCTTCCGTGTCAGTTTCTGCCAAGAGTACCACAACACATGCGTGGGGTGTTGCTCACACAGGAAACGGTGTTCTGACGTAAAACGTCCATCTCTCTTAGTTCATTGTCTGTAGATTCTGGTTCAAATAAGTTAGGCTGGGCAAAAAAATGGGTATTCTTATGAATGCGTGGTGGAGATTGACACGGAAGAGAAGAAATTGTTGAATTAAGTCATTATTTTTGTTTTCTTTGTGCACAAAAAAGTATTCTTGTAGCTTTTTTACATTACGGTTGAACCACTGATGTCACATGGTCTATTTTAATGATGTCCTTATTACCTTTCTGAGCCTTGAATGTGGTAGTTGCACTGCCGTCTATGCAGGGTCAGAAAGCTCTTGGATTCCATCAAAAATATCTTAATTTGTGTTCTGAAGATGAGCAAAGAGGTGAGTAATTAATGACAGAATTTTCATTTTTGGGTGAACTATCCCTACCTGTACAGACACTGACAAGTCTAACAGAAAGCTAGTTGACTAACAACTAGTGTATGATGAAGCTACCCACAGGCTTCCTCCTTGAGTGGGCCATTAGAGGGGGACAAACACTTGTGTTTGTGTGGGGAGGTTGGTAGTAAATGTATGTCAGCCCTGCAGACACTGACTGCTCTGACAGGCCTGCGTGTGTCCATGCATCCATTCTACCGCAAAAAACAACTGTCGCTACACAAAGATGATCCATTCAGTGAGCAGAGGTTCTGCTCCAGCCACTTTGCCACACACACGGATCATAGTCTGTGCGTGCATGTGTTAGGGCTTGGCATGCACCAGTTGCCTTCTCTGTCAAAAGAGACAGTGTAATCGAGAAACCCAATACCACCCAGACACAATGACATACAGAATTAAAAAAAAATCCTGGTCTATGAGATGCTTCACCCCAAAATGAAAACTTCTGTCAATTACTCTCATGCCGTTCCAAACCTGCATGACTTTATTCCTTCCGTAGAACACAGAACGAGAAGATCTGAAGAAATTTGCACAGTGGAACAAAGGCATGTTTTGAGTGTGACTAAATGAAAAATTATGAAACGGCTATATAAGTAGTCTATATGACTTGTGTCTTCAGCTTCAGATCAGACCAGAAGTCAATGAAGATCTTAAATCTCAAATAAGTGAGTGAAGGCTGTCGTTTCCTGGATGATCAAGCTTGAATATTTGAGAGCATGAAAGAAAAAAAGAATGAAGTCAGATGGGATGGGAACAACATGAGGTGAGTAAATGATGATTTATTTTTATTTTTTTTTCTTATTTTGAGGTGAACTATTAATTTTCAGATATATGAACACAAGTTCAGGTTTGGTGTTTGTTAAGATTTAAAAAAATGTTTTTGAAAAAAAGTCTCTTATGGTTTAATGTTTGTGTAACTTTAAACATCATTTTTACAGGATTCTTTGATGAATGGAAAAAAAAAACCATTATTTGTTCATTTTTAATCATTTTAATGAGTCCTTTCTGAATAAAAGTAGGACCCTATGAAATCCTGTTTTGTTTATCCTCAAATTCTGTTTTTTACATTTTAATTTGGACTCCGTAGCAGGTGTAGATCATTGAAATATTGAAACTTGCACAATTTTTGCAGCAATTTATTTATAAAAAAATTTAGGGCCTATAAAATGTTTTTTTTTTTTTTTTTTTTTTTTTACCAGTTTTTAGTTTTTTCTGTGTCTATTAGTTTCTGGATTCCATTTGAATGGTTTCATTAAATTTGAATAATCAAAAGCATCTGTAAATAATGGTTTTATTTATAATGGCTTAATTGTAATGTTATTTTATTATTATTTTTTTAGTAAATGATTTTTAAATTTGTTTTGGTAAATAATCCTTAAAAATAATGTTATAATAGTCTTTTTATTGTTAATGATAGTACAAGTAATGATAGTACAAGTAAATTTCTGTCACAGTTTTTTTTAAACCGGACTTTTATTTTGAGAGGTTGCCATGAAGACCTGTACATTTGTGTAAGATTTACGTTTTTCTTGAAAGAAATGATAAAATGCCCATGAAGTGACTCTCAGAGCAGTTCTAGAGAATATGTTTGCTTCGGTATGTGTGCCGTAAACGAAACTGCGTGCTTGTGCAATTCACTCACAGAGACATGGATTCATATTTAAAAAGTATTTTTGTAGCTTAATATTCACAGACACTAGTCCATATCACATTTTGATTTAAGTGTACTGACCTACTTTAGATTTATTCATCCAAAATTTGAGTAAATTCCTGCATTGCGTAAATCATAGGGCCCTATAAAAGTGAATTTCTTAAAAAAAACTTTTGAACCATAGTGTGGATTTATATATATTCTTTTAATTATTTTATTAAGATTAATGTCTCTGGTTCTAATTCTTTATGATTGGAGAAGCCGTGTTTGTTGTACAATTACTATTTAAACACAGATGCCACATTCTATATTAATGCATCATGTTGCTATGTTGCCATTTGGGATGTTGAACAATATTGGCGGATGCTTTAATTAGTTAGTTTATGGTTTATTCATATTCATTTCACTGTAAATTAAACACTATAGTGCAGCTGGCGCTTCTGTATTAAAGCAATACGTAAAATGAAGGTGCATTTACCACAGTTTTAATGCACATCATCTTATGGTTTATTGCTTCATTTTGTCGTAAGAATTTTCTAAACCCATGTGAGTTGCAGTTATCTGTTATGTCATGCAGGAAAAAATGCTCAATATCTCAACCGAGTGCGTGTTTACTCCAAAAGAGGCCTGAAACTCAGCACTACTTTTCGCATCAGTAGCACGCAGTCATAATCACAGATTGAGGGAATGTTCTAAAGTGCTCCATCCTCTATGTGTGTGTAAGAATCAGCTGTTGTTATGGCTGGTGTGTGTTGTGTAAGCTTAGTGCCACGGCTGAGCTGAGAGGTGGAATGGGTCTCCCGCTGAGCCGACGGCATCACGCTTGCCCTTGTGACGCTTTCAGACGGCTCAAGAGAATGGGGAGATGAGACGCCATGGAGCGTCAAAGCTCGAGCGCCTTCGAAACCTTTCAGCTCGCTACAAAATTCCGGCATGTGAGCACTTTGATCCGCGAACGGATGAGCAGCGGTCTTGCAGCGGGCCATCGCCTTGCATTACTCTCAGCACGCTTCCCCCTCGCCCCTGCGTCTGACTCGCCCACTGAGCTGATCACCCGACAAATCGAAATCGGCTCAGTGCATGGCGTGGAATCGCACCGTTCCATAATACAATGCAATTTAACCCCCTAAAACCCATGTTCTTGTCTTGCCACATCCTCTGTGACGGATATAAATTTCAATAGTCGCCTTACGCCGTCTAATTCCTGCAATTAGTTCCTTCACCTTGGCCCAAAATGAACACAGTTGCATTTGGATTGCAAATACATTGCACAGACTGACATGAAGATGGAGGGAGGCTTATTTTGGGGGCTGTCTGTCAGCTTTCTCCTCTGCGGACGGCTGGCGAGACGCGGCGGCACATCATGGCAGCGGAAAGCTGTCACCAGAGTGAGCAATGACTCACACTTTTGTTTGCCTGTTCGGTGTGGTGCTGAGAATGTCGAGCCGGGCAGCTGGCGTGACGCTGTGTGCCCGTACATATACAAACTCACACATGTGGCTAAATCCCAGGGGTTTAATGGAGACCCTTGACGGCAGAGGTGTGTGTGAGTTATGGGCTAATCGATTTACATCCACCGCATAGGATTATATGGCCAGAGAGGATAAAGAGGAGAGGGAGGATAGAAGGAGGGCTCGGTGGACACTGCTGTAGAGGAGGAGCATTTACCAACATCAAGAGCAGGAAACACCATCCATCAGTACAGATACCCACAATGAGAAATAGAGCTTTTGTGTAAATCTGTTGCACATAATTTGAATAAGGAAAATAAATATTAAAATGTTTTTAACCTTAAAGGATATTTCACTCAAAAATGAAAATTAGCCCATTATTTACTAGGTGTAAAGATTCTAGGTGTATACTGTATGACTTCCTATTTTTAAATGAATCCAGTGGGAGTTATATTAAAAATTATTCTGGCACTTCCATGCTTTAGAATGGCATGGGTGTGTTTCTCTTCATCAGTCCAAAACAAGTCTAATAAAGTGCATCCGTCCATAATAATGAAAAGTGCCTCACATGGCTCCAGGAAGTAAATAAAGGCCTCCTGTAGCTAATCAATGTGTTTGTGTAAAAAAAAAAAAAAAAAAAAAAATCACAAAATGTAGTATCACTTTTTAATCTAGCTTGAGCCAACTGGTCATACACAGAAGCCCTTTCACTGCGCAACAATATAATATGTTCGTATCTTTTTTGGTTATATATTGACATTGACAATTGTTAAAACATATGGTTATTGATTGATTTTGAATAATTTGTGTAATTTAAATTAAAGTATTTAATCAATTACCATTGTTTTTGAAAGCAGTCTCTTATCTCACCAAGGTTGCATTTATTTGAGCAAAAATACAGTAAAAAGGAGTAATATTGTGAGATATTACATTTTAAAATGTCCGTTTTCCATTTTAATAGATTTAAAAATGTGATTTATATGATGGCAAAGACAGAATTTTTAGTCTGCAGTGTCACAAGATTCTTCAGAAATATAATATGCTGATTTAGTGCTTAATAGAGCTGCAACATTCTGGATAAATTAAGAATCACAATTCTTTTTGTTTCAAATAGAGATCACGATTCTCTATTTGAGAATTCTAGAGTAATTTACTAGAGGCTGTGACAAAATATTAATTGCTGCAGTCTATTCAAAATGATTGATTAATTTAAATGAATAAAAAAGTGTTTGAAAGAAATGTTTGAAAGTCTTTACTTTCTTTACTTAATGATTCAGCATTTTTAAACAAATCTCTTGAATTAATGATTTAATGACTATGAAAGCCTGTTTCCGCCACTAAATAAAAAATAAAGATGTAATTATGACTTTTTTATCTTGCAATTCTTTTTCTATTCTTGCAAAGACTATTTCTAGCAAATGTAAGTTTGTATCTCGCAAATCTGGCTTTACTTTCTCGCAATTTTGAGTTTATCACGCTATTCTGAGAAAAAAAGTCAGAATTGCGACTTGTAAACTTGCAATTGCAAGAAAAAAAGAATTGTGAGATAAGGAGTTGCAATTAAATTTCTAATATGTTTTATTAATATAAAAAAGAGGAAACCAATAACACGCCGACAGACAAGACAGAGCAGATTACTTCTGGTATGAAACAATCTGGCTTTTTTTTTCCTCGCAGTTGCGAGTTTATATCATGCCATTCTGAGAAAAAAGTAAGAACTGCAAGTTTACATTTCACAGTTCTGACTTAATTTCTTAGAATTGCAAGTTTATATCTCACAATTCTGAGGAAAAAGTCAGAATTGCAAGATGAAAACTCGCAATTGCAAGAAAAAAAGAATTTTGAGATAAAAAGTTGCAATTACTGTTATATTTTTTGTTAAAAAAACAGACAGACAAGACAAGGTCTGAGCTTTCAAATGTATTAGTTGTTCTTTTTTTTTTTTTTTTTAAAGAAATTCAAAATGAATGAACATCAGAGTATTATATTTCAAGCGTGGAAAGATATCAAAACACAATTTTTCAAGTTTAAGTCCACCAAAGTTAATGTACTATCCTGTCTGATTTGCTTGTCGGACAAAATGGCGCATTCTGCGTTATGATTGGTCGGATCGCCTGTCAATCAAGCTGTTTGCAAAGGGTCAGTTACTTTCAGAAGATGATTTGCTGTATATCGATCGCTACCATAGACATCAGTGTTTATAGACGAACTGTAAATGGTTAAAGTCTCTTTGTGCCTCCTTTTTCAAGTCTGCTCTTTTTGTGACAGCGGCAGCACAAATAAAAATTTGAAGGTTTCGGACTTTTTCAAAGGTTTAATAGACAGATGAATCATTGCCATTTAGAAACAAATTGCGTGGGTGTTTAAATCAAGGTTGTAATCTTTTAACGATTAATCGTTTTTGCATTTATTTGAAATGATAGTCCTAATAGTCTTAACTGTCAATATAATGAATTAATTTTAAGTATTATTTTCTTTCAGGAAAAACTCACCCTGAACTTTTAAATGGTAATGTGTAGATTAGTATGTGAATCTATGCATTCAGTGGGAACCTGGAAATGTATAAATGCTTTTGTTCAATTGCATCACAAATTAGAAGTGACTGATATTAATAATAAGCATTGATCTTTTTTGCAGAACTTCCACTTGTCATTACCCTAATGATCTCTAGCAAACATAATTGACATGTTTCAAGCTAATCTTGTGCAATATTTCAGATCCATTTCACTTTTTCACCATCTGGAAGTTGGACCCAGTTTGGGCGCGTTCACTGCCCCTCGGAGTCCAGCAATCATCAGTAATTAGGCTCAGATTGTACAACCACGGCCAAGGTCAGACAGGGATAATGTTTCATGGATTGTACCAATTATAGCATTCGTTCCAAGGCTGGCACTTGAGCTCAACCTTGAGTCAAGCGGCGCAGTGGTTTTAACACGGGACATGTGTTCTCCGGTACACAGCTGCAGTCTCCATTCACACACATCTGTCACTGCTGACTTCAAATGGCCAAAGTCAAATGTTTCCTTTTCGTCAGCTTGAGCTTGAGTAATTGCAGCCCCAGGAATGTGAGAGAATAGTGGTGCACGCTTGTTTACAGAACCATAAAAACACAATTAGGAATACTTTATTTATTTGTCTTTAATAAGACAGTATAGTTGAGAGAATCCATACAATTATGCAGCGAGAGATATATTGTGCACTATCCGCTAAGCAATGGCTCTGGCAGATAAATGCTTTGATGAATAAAAGATTTGTATAGTAAAGTTTCTACAGAACTTTTTGTCACCACTAATGGCATACTGATAAAACAATGGTTTTCTCATTTTATGCAGATGAGTGTTCAGATCATTCCGGATGGCAATTCAAATCCAATACCCTTTTATTTAAACATACTGCTTATTCTCAAAAGAACAACGAATAACGTATTGAAAAAACCTATATTTGATTACCAGTGGATGACTAAGATGCATTTGAGAGTTAGTGTAGTGGAACTTCAATATGGACGCCCTCCAGATATTGACCCTGCCTCTCTTAAGAGTACACACAGCTTTTAGTAGGCTATACTTGGTAGATGTGCTCTTCTCCGCTGGCAGTTTTGCAATACTTTTGATGGCTGCCACCGGTTCTTTTCCCACTCTAAATTATTGATGGATCATGGAATAAGTGCTCCCGCAATGTCCCCTTTTAAGTACAAAGATGTAGAAGACAGGCCAATGTGTAATCCATTTCTGTTTGAGCTAACCGATCAAACTATCGATTGTAGAATGCCACTTTAAAAGATTCGGCGACAGATGTGCAGCTGGGAGATGTGACAAAATTCTGCAGCGTCTCGCTGTGGTTATTCTATTACCTCCAGCAACTTTCCCTGCTGTCAGATCTGAGAATATTTTCTCCCTCCATAAACCAAAAAGAATGAGGAAAAGATTGATGTAGCCTGTAAAAAGGAATTGATGATGCAATATCTCGTTTACTGTAGAAAGAGACTATTAATGGTCCACTAATCCTCTCTGACAGCCAAATATCATTTGTTGGGCTTATATGGCTCAGTGATGCTGGAAAATATTTCATATTAGATGAAACACAAGTTTCAGCCTTAAATTCCTCTCGAAGGAAATGCTCAAGGAAAACTCTTGTGATTATATATAGATGCAGGTTTCTTTATGGAAAGCAGTCGCACCGATCATTATAAAGCAAGATTTGGCTCATAGAGTGCCTACCTTCATCTCAATGAATCGTGCTTCTCATTCACACTTTATCTGAAATGAGAATCAGCACAGACAAGAATAGCTAACAGTGACTTTGCAGTTCATTTACATAGAAACATTTTTTAACAGAAATACTCCACAAAATAAAGGACAAGCATGATTATTATGACTAAACAAACTTAATATATTAATATTCTTTCTGTGCAAAACTGCAAAAGGCCTTACTATCAAAGATTGAATTTTTTTAAAGATTGAAAAGAAACTTTCTAAGAAGAAAAACATATTCTGGCTGTTTACTTTAAACGTCATTAAGAGATTTAACACATTTATGTTATTTTAATAAGAAATACAATATTTTGTAATCATATATTTTAAATAATTGTTAATTTAATATTCAGTTAATCATTTTTGTCATTATTTTGAAAGGTAATATGTTTTGTGGACCCATAATTGTTCCAATAAAATACAATTATACTCTGAAGGGATACCAAATCCCTGTTGATTAGATTTAGATGGGGTAATTGCATACTTCTGTCCAAAGATGGCACTGTCTAGCAAAATTACTACCAGACTAGCATTTCCCTCACACTTGCAGCTGCTTGTAAAATAAGGGACAATAAAAACAGATTTACTTGTAAATGGATTTTGCATATTGCGAGGGAGTCTTGTATTCACTGCAAAAAGCTAATTATTTGCATAGAAAGGTCATAGCTAATCACAGGAACATCACATCCTAATATCTTTATCCATGTTGTTTTTGAACACACTTTAAGGCTTTATTCATCTATCTGGATGTTATTTTTAGGTAACTGAGCTATATAATTCTTCTTTGACATTTGCACTTTTTTTCTGCAGTACAAAAAGAAGATTTATGATCAACTTTTTTTGGGATTAAATAATGAATCTCATTACTGATTTTGCAGATAGATTAAAGATTAAATGAATTTGAGTGCTAGATATTGTCTTCACAATGCCCTAATGCATAGTCTCTTGAGACATACAGCGAGCACAGACAGTATATGGTGAGATAAGCATTGCACAGATATTTATTCAAAACCTAAATATGCATATGTACATTTCTAATCACCCAAGTCGTGCATTTGTAAAATGACCATCGTTCAGTGCATGAAACAGTTAAAACATGCGACATGCAAATAGAGCCGGCAGTAAGTGAGTGCTAGCACAGGGGGCTGGGTTTAAACGCGCTGCTACTGTAACGCTGCTGGGCTTCGATGCCTGTGCCAGTCTCGCGTAAAACCTTCACAGAAGAGCAATGAGCGTGTGTGCATGACGGTCTAACGGAGAGCTGCTGATGAAAAGGCGTGATGTCAAGCCGCTGTCAGTGTCAGAGGACTGGGGGAATGTGCCGTGCACTTGGCATATGCGCTTGTGAATGACCATCCTCCGGCATCGACAGATGAAGCGTTGAATTTTGCTGCATAGATCAGTTACCTGAAGCCGCCCGGCGACGGTTCATTCATCGTCTTGCGCGCAAGAAATCTTCGAGGAATTGTGAGAATTTTTTTCTGAAGGTGCTACCTTTGAGGCTTCGGCGTTCGTTTTCGGATGTGGATCTATCTGTCAAAACTGAGCTGAACGCAGAGACATCTTTTAACTGAACGTTAGATACCATCCTCAGCTTTCTTCTGGATTGTAGGTGAGTGGACAAACGTGCTTCATGAATTCGTTTCAGCCCAGAAGATGCTTTACGTGCGAGATGTGGCCAGGAATACTAATGGGTTCCGTGCGGTGTGTTAGAGGAAAGCATGGAGAAATCAGATCATTTATGTTAGATGGATGAAATTAATCGTGAATCGCAATGAAGTTGTGGTTTACCGGCAGTTTGATTATGGTGATGGGATTTTATTAACGTTAGGTGGTTTTGCTTTATGTAGAAATATTTGCTGATGATGATGCTGGCCGGTCCAAACATCGTATGCACTTTAGAAACAGATAACCTTACCGTCAATGTCACGTTTTTACTTTTTTTTTTTTATTGAATGTGCTCTTTGGATTTCCCCCCACATGAGATAAGAGATCGGAATCGGAAATAAAATGAAAATGTTTGTAAATTATTCTCTTGTAAACGAAATAGCATGCAAATAAGAATGTTGGTCATGAGTTTTCCTCATGTGAGTTCATTCATTAACCTTATTTTATCTATTTAATTTACGCTGATTTAAAGTTAATACCTCATACTCTTCAATCTGCTAATCTTCCTCGCTGTTCCGTACTTCAATGTACGACTAACCCAGTCATATATTCAGTTTTGTAGGACTCTGTCAAAGAAAATTGATACACGTTCAGAATGTGAAACTGGTCATAATTCAGCTCTCTTACCTCAAACTCCGCTCCGTTCGTCTGGACTAGGCTACAGCAGATGCACTCACAAATCTTAATTTCCCCTCACAACCGGCTCTGACATCGTCTCTAAAGAAAATAAATGTTTCTTTAAGTAGAAAATCGGCCGGTATTTGCATGAGAATCACTGGCATCTGCTATGAAGGACAGGGATGATATTAATCGGTCTGACTAACACAATCAAACGGCGCTTTCAGTGAGGAAGATGAGGTGAATTCATCTCGAGCGTGACCTCCTCACATCATCGTTTTTATCTCCCGTCTTGAAGCGAAACAGCGATTTGACCTGAGCCTGCGTGTCGGTAGGGTGAGAACAGTTCATTCATGAACTGGAAGAGTGGACAACGACGAAATTAATCCAGTTTAGATGAAAATCGAATCCGTATTTCATTTAAGAGGAAAAACTAAGCAGATAAACATCAAAGTAAGTCTTAAAAGTTTGTATGTTTCGATTGCGCTTGCAAGTAACCTTTTAGTAACCACAAAAGTTGGGTTGCAAGTTCGTCAGTGCGTTAAATAGACCTTCACAGAAATCGCGTTCGCCTGAGGAGGTAACCATAGCAACAGTAGGCTGCTGGAGAGAGTTCCTTTATGATCAGTATCGGACGGTACGTCGACTAAACATAAGTACGGTCATTATTAACATTATAACATTACAGATTTACATATCACAAATGTAATTACAAAAGTGTTTGTTTAAGATAGCTGACTGTTGGATAACTATAGCCTACTTAAATATCACAAACGCAGAATATCTGCGTTAAAACGCTGAGTTTGTAAAATTATTGGCGTAAACGTTTAAGTTTTCTCAAATAACACTTGTCTTGTTGGTTTAGACATTTTGTCTTGAGACACCTGCATAGAGAACAGCGACGAATATATTAGTTTTCTATGGCCATATGTGACCCTGGAACACAAAACCAGTCATAAAGGTCATTTTTGAATTGAAAGCTGAATAAATAGGCTTTCAATTTATGTATGGTGTGTTAGGATAGGACAATATTTGGTTGAGATGCAGCTGTTTGAAAACCTTGAATCTGAGGGTGCAAAAAATTCAAAATATCGCCTTTAAAGTTGTCAAAATGAAGTTCTTAGCAATGCAGTTTTGATATAGGCCTATTAACGGTAGTACATTTACAAAATATCTTCATGGAACATGATCTTTACTTAATATCCTAATGATTTTTGGCTTAAAAGAAAAATCGATCATTTTGACCCATCTATTTTTGGCTGTTGCTACAAATATACCCGTGCTACTTAAGACTGGTTTTGTGGTCTAGAGTCACATGCATTTATATGGTATTATCAAAAACGTTTCTATTGTTTATATTTGATGCGAGTAAATCACTCTTCTCTCAGCTTTTGTTTTGCAACTCATTCAGTGCATATTTGGCTGCATGATTGTCCAACCCGATAAAGTCATTAGATCTCTGAATTATTGAAGATATTTCACATTTAATCCAGTGTTTTTCCTCAAGCTTTGGATTTCCGTGGTGATGTCATGCACAAGTCATTATTTTTTGCCAATTTAGTAATTTTTTCTACTTTTTCATTGCTGCTCCTTCATGTTAGTCAGCATGCGTTGTGAATTTGGTCCGGCATGCAATGTTAATTTAGAGTAATAACAAGCATTTGATGCATTATTTCCTGTAAATTATGATTCCAGTTTAATTTATGCTGACTTTCAGATTTAAAAAGTCTTTATTGGCAAATTTAACCTTAGTATAATTGGCTCATACCACCATGATGGGCCCCCTGCATAGTGTCCCATGCGTCAATGGTTTAAACTTTGCTCATCGGAAAGCAATACATGTCACTTATGTAGGTTTGACTCCATTACATTCTGTATGTTTCGTTCTGCTCACTGTGGCTTTGTAGTTTGTTCTCTTTGATGAGGTGCTGAGAGACAGCGAAAGCTGTAGAGCATCTCTAGATCACAGGCTTTTTAATCAATAAGGTTAACTACACAAAGCCGAGAGGACAAGTCTCCACTGGGTGCACACCCATCAACTTTACCTGCTCCCTAATTTCCCTTACCTCGCCGTGAGTCGTAAAGTGAATAAATGTCCGTCTTTTCCTTTTCTCACAGCGTGAGCTTCCTAAGTTGGATTTGCATGTTGGTTCCAATTGTCAAAAAGCCGCCAGCGTTCTTACATAGGGCCGCATGCTATTGATTTGATTATGTCAGTCAGGTGCATTAAACGTTTCCTGAAGGGTAATTGGAGGGTATTATGTGCTTAAAGGGTGGTTTGTTCCTCTCTCTTTAGCCGTTGGCTCTTAGATAGATGTATAGGTTTGAGGGAAGCTGAGGGTCGAAACTGAATGGGGTGGCCACAAGAGACCCATGCTGAGTGCTTATCCTCCTTGCCCCAGTTAAATGCTATGCTCGAGTGTGTTAGTTTAGGGGCCAATTTGGAAACATGCTTGTATCTTCTTGGCTTCGGGTTTTGAGGTCAGTGAGATTACCTTATCGGTTCGTTCAGAGGAGACTCTGCAGCTGTGAAAACGGCAATGTAAAGATCCTAAAGTATCTCATCACTCATCTCTCCTATTGTCCACCAGGCATCTAGTATTTGCAGAAGAGCTCCTCAGTCTTTGACTGAATGCTGGGATGAATGCTTGATGGATAGTCGCAAACAAACCCCCCCAGCAACCTTCAAGCAGGCCCACGTAGCTCAGTAGCGCCACCTATTTTAGGAACAAACCGTGATGTCCGAACTACCCAGGGTTCCAGAATAGTTTACCCACAGGCAGAGGGGCATTTGAGGTTGGTGGGTCATACATAAGCCCATGCTCGTTTTAGTTGCATGCTGTGTCACCAGCGTGCACTACACCTCGAGAGAACCCCCTCTTCTCTTCTCTCATGGTGGCATACGGGCTTGCCCCGTTTAGCTTAAGAGATTTTGACAAGTCGCGATGCATGCAGGCGGAATCCTTGACCTATTTCTTAATGAGTGAACAGTACAAATGCATTCAGAGGGCTGTGTTTGCAGTGCAAGCCTTTCCACCGTCCCCCCACCGCTCGTGCACACAGACAGACTCTTGCACGCTTATGCCCTGCAGGATGGGCTCTTGTCGAGAGAGTTCATCTGCTTCCTCTATGCTAGCCTCATGTATTAGTGCGTGTATCCAACGATTGTTTGCCTTCACGCATTGATCTTGCATTTTCTTTTGCAGCGTTGCCGCTCGGCTGTTTATCTAGGGCTCTCTACCGTCCAACTGTCACAACAAAGATCGTTATCACTCTTGACCCTTTAGGTGTTTTAGGTGTACGCGTGCATGCATCCAAGTGTACCAAAGTGAAGCCAGATGTGGTGCCAATTACAGTTCTTCTATGATATTGACGTTTGGAAGCAGGACGCAGGTTCAGATTATATGGGCCATTCTACAGAACTGGTGCAAACTGCTGCCCCACAACCAAAAAACACAATTAAAAAGCATTTAAGTATTCAAATCTTAGATGTTTATTAAGATAATTTTATTATCTATTTAAACCCACAATAAGGAGGTGGCTGTGCCGAACCCTAACCCCTAAAATTCTTATAACATTTTGTAAAAATACTATTGAAATATATTTTTTTCCATTGTTGTTTTGAAAAGTATCTTTTTGATTCTTTTAAAAAGTCCAAAAATATTTATTTTATATTTTCTTGGTAAATTATAACACTTTATGTAAAAAATGTGTCCCGCATTGTCACTACCGAAACAGTTCAATTTTTAGTCTATTAGCCGAGACTGGTTTTTATTAACCCATACATTTATGATCAGGAAATATTCCTATGACTCCTTCTCTCATAGCTACAAGGTAGGAGTAGATATGTCTCATTATTGTGAGGTAAATGTTTTAAAAAGGGTCTTCCAAATAGGTGGTTCCAGCTGCTTGGCTTCTCCGTACATCCTTTATCAGGATGTAAACAACCTGGCGAGATAATTTGTCTTCAGCATTGGTGGATTAGGCATGGGGTTGATACGGTGACCCCACGTTCGGCTACACTGTAATTAGGCCTGTGTTTTCTGCTGCAGCTAATTACCCTTGAACAGTTGGTGGACAGACTCTCGCTTGGAAGGTGCCAGTGTCCAGATTGGTCACAGAGAATTGTGGGTGTTGACGCAGTTACAGCTCCAGAGTGTGAGCAAGAGAATCGGATGAATCAATCAAATGCAGGTGCCGGTCATTCTAAGAACGCTTCCAGTTTTTTTAATAATGGAAACACATGTTGTCTATAAGATCTGTTGTCTATGCCACTATCTCTAAGCAAAAAGGAGCTTTTTCACTTCCAAATGATTCATCCTTTGAGTCATTCCAAATCTGTATTACTTTTCTGTGAGGACTAGAACAATGGGGGCTCTTAGCTTTCGTTTTATGGTCAATACAAGCCCCGGGATATTATTCAGAAATGCTTTTGTGTTCTACAGAAGGTTTGGAACAACATGAGAGTGAATAAATGATGACAGAATTTTCATTTTTGGGTGAATTATACTTTATTGTATGCCACAACAGTCTTACTGTGAAAAGTCAGTCGGTTTAGAGAACTTAATGCACTTGTACTCTTTTCTTGCACTTTGATCATCTGAAGTACTGGTAGCTTGTTGAGAGCATTTCTGCTTTCGAATATCTGAAATAGTGCTTTCGTATGAGCAACTCAAAGCACAAAATTCAATTGCCTCCCATTTCTCCAGTACAAATGCAGACCCTCCGCTGCCTTTTTTAATGAGTGGGCCAATAATGCAAGCTGTTCAGAGAGAGAACTTTTTGAGGGTAACGGGGTGAGAGTGGTTTTACGGCAAGTTGTTATTAATGTGAGATGCTTTGGTTTGGGATGACTGGGGCTTTTTGGATGTTTGGGCCATGTCTGTGATACATTTTATCTGCTCTTCATGATGGATGAAACTTTGGCCAAGAAAGAAAGTACTTGAGGAACACAGAGAATAGACTTTGTGTTTGTGGAGTCGAAGAGAGCGATCGAGACACATGTTGCCGTGTGCCTGGTCATAAGAGGCAAGAGTTCTCCAGTTAAACCCAGCACTCCCCTTCTCCTTGTCTCCCCCTGTAGCCGCCGCCAGCTTGTGGAAAACAAAAGCTTTTGTTTAGATCTTCAATCCAGCAGATGGGAGGAAGGACAGTAAATGAAAACGGCAAAGGGAATGGAGCAAGTGGACCATGATGGGGAGCATACAAACTCAGAGGCCGGTCCTTTGGGAAGAGTAACGGTCCCTGAAAAATGCTGCCGTGAAGTTCCTGCACTGTGCAGCCCTCTGTTACTTTTTCATCCCAAGCCATTGACTAAAAGCGTTAGTCAGAGCCTCCAGGCTCTCTTGGGCCCGGGCTGCTTTTATTAAGATGTTAATGGAATTGCCTTCATGACACACTTCTATAGGACAGCCATTCTTCAATGCCTCAATCTGTCTTCTGCGCGGAACACATTAGCGGCTTACGCACAACAGGTTCCTTGCGCATTCGAGGTTCGCTCATTGTGGGTCTACTCTAAGTCTCTATAATTCTGCCGTGTATGTAATCCTTTTCGCCACATGCATGGCATATTTCACAGCATGTGAAGACCGCCCATTTCAGCGATAACAGTAGTAATCTATGGACTGTTTGTTTGTCAGTGAATTGTAGCCTGATTGTACGGTAACTTCAAATCAGTATGTTAAACCTTGAAAATGCTTATGCTGATCGGCGTCTAAAAAGAGGCACGGTATGCTTACGCAAGGCTTTTGTGCCTTCCACAAACCGCTAATGATTTCCCTCCCTTAACCACAACCCCTCATGTTGTGTTTCTTAACCCGTACTTCAGATTCCACCACAGACATGCTAGGCAAAAAGAATGATGTGCTAAACATGTTGGTTTTTTTTGCAATCCGTAATTTGGGTGTGATAGAACTTCATCCAATCAGTGTTGGAGTAATTGCTCACTTGTCTTGTTTAGTGGAATGGTCACTGACTGCATAATTATCATGCATTGAATCGTTTTGATTGACAAGTGTCTGTTAACTGACAAGGTAATTGTAATCTAAAGGGACAGTACACACAAAAATCATTTACCTCCTCTTGTCATTCTAAAGCAAATATGGGCCATTTTACAGAATTGGTTCAGAGTTGGATATGTCTTGGTAAAACAAAGTAGTTTTTTTGTTTCCCACAAATTTTGTATGTATGCAAATTGTATAATATCCAAGGTATACATTTCTAGTAATTGTTCAGTTTATTCTCATTGTATTTTCAGAAAGTTTTGAAATATTTGTCCTCTCCCCAAATTTGTCACTACCAAATAATATATAATTTAATATATAATTTTTACACAATAATATATAATTTAATAAGAAGGGTTATATTGACCTAAGATGAAGATTTTGTTTTCATCTTTCTTGTAAAAAGGCAAAAAGTTGATCACACTGATTTCAAACTTAGGGATTTATTTGAATATACATTGAACCAAACACTTTAGTATTTTAATTCTTGGTTTTGATTGTGGGACAACAGTTTGCACCAATTCTGTAGAATGGATATATAGTATGAAAGTCAATTGGGTCCAAAGCCATGAGCAGGTAGACAAGGGTTGCCCAAGGTTCATGTGCTGTGGAAATGCACACTGCCCCCTGTTGCCCGGAGGCTGTAGTCCTTGGTTTTGTGATTTACTCTAAAGTCATTTTAGTGTTCTAATTCTCTTTCTTTTCTGCTTGATTCAAGAGCAGTGTGCATTCGAATCACACCTTTTCTAGCCTCTCGGTGGTGCACCGGTGGGAATAATTCCTTTGTTGTGGGAATATAATTGCTTTTAACCTCCTTTTACCTGTCTGGGATGTTTAGCTGCGGGCTTATGCACGTACGCTGACGTGTACCCACCTGCATCCATGCTGTCTGCTTTGTTACAATTCTCAAGTCAGCCATGGCCTTATCAGGAGAGATAGCTCCTCTTTTCTGTCAGGAGGCAGACGCCTTAACACATCCTCTCCGCCTCAGCTGGGAAAAGAGCTCCGATAAGCCTCCCAAATTCATTCCTGAGCCTGATAGCAAACAGGGCTCCTCGGAAAAGAGAGAGAGAGACAGGGGCAGGAGAGAAGGGAACTCAAGAAGATAAACACTTTCCACAGCACAGAGCAAAACAAACTGAAAGTGATGATGAAAGTTGATGAAACTCTCAACTTCCAGAGTTAAAAATATGACACATGCCATCTTTGTGTACCCATGATCACAACGGGTTTGTGCAAGCACATTCACAGAAGGCCCGGCTGGTGCCAGGAGTATTGGACACGCTCCTTTGAAAACAAGAAGTATCCATACTTAGAACTAGAACAGAGGGTCATACCAAAGGAGCGACTCGGAGTGGGAAAAGTGTTCTGGACTGAGAAGTTCTCCCTTATGCTCAGCATTCTGTTTGAAATCTTTACTTTGGCTTGGATGGCACTAGCAGCCACATTGAATTCAAAGGTTCCTTGAGTTCTCGCTAGTTACTTCAAATGTATACTTCGTTCACATAGAGAAGAAACATTGATGAGGCCCACACAGAAAGCACTGCAGATTTGCACAGAAGTACAGACACAATGAAACTGGAAAATATCGAGTCATTTCAAAACATCGAGGTCATTGGGTGCACTGGCAATTGATTAGACCACAAATCTGACCTTTAGGGGAAGCGTGATTGTTTGAGCATGTACAAATCTGTCCGGAATCATGATAACAATGAACAATCACTGTTTTCCTTTCTCAGCTTGTCAGCTCTTCTATCAACTGAATCATTTGTTTGTGTGTCGTACATAAAAATTCCAGTAGTAACAGTTTCCACGTCTTTTTTGGCCTGGTAACGTACAGAGATGTCTTGCGGTGTCAAACCTCAGAAACATTTCCCTTCAGCTTTCCATGTTTGAGGCTGAAAGGCAGCACAATTACGATCGTAAGCGGCCGTCTTTTGAATTACATTACAGGAAATAAATAATGAAATGTTGACATAATGTATAATTCACAGATCAACAGCAATGTAGGTCAACCACGCTTCTTTTCTTGAGCATTTAAGAGGAGCGACTGTCGAATTAGGGTATCTAAGACAATTATCCCAAGTGTGACAGCAGAGAGAGTCTCAACAGAGGATGGCGGATCCCTGTGTTGTCCGCCGAGATGTTTATTAAATATGACTGCACTGAAGCTACTGCCTGCCGATGGGGGTTGTGGAGGGATGGGGAGAGAGAGAGAGAGAGGGAGAGGAATAACTGAAGAGGGGGGGTTTGGGCAGGTTCTCTGCTGTGAATGAATAGCGGCTCAAGTCTGCATCTGTAGCAGTTTAGGATTATGGGTTAATGCTGTTTAATGCCTGCCACACAAGAAGTGAAAGCGTGGAATCTGTGACACTCTGTCACTGTGATGTAATGGTGTCAGCTGGGTGTTTACTCAGCGCCGTGCTCTCACACTGATCTGAGTCCAGCTTTCAGGAACGTTCATATCGGGACTTCTGTAAGCTCAGCAGATCACAGGTTATCTAGCGGTTGGCCATTTCCTGGGGCATTCCTTTACTTTGAAGCCAACATAAACTAAAATGCACAGTATTTACTTTCTTAATACACCTTCCTGATCTGTTTGTCCACTGATTGGTGCATGTTATTCCAAGGAAATTTGCTCTGCCTTGTGTAGTTGCACTGTAAAATGATAATATATTGTTCTAGTATTACAAGATGACATGGTCAATACTCATACAGCGATGAAGTACACTCATACAAGCAAAAACAAAACACCACGTTAACGCATGACCCTAAAATTTTGCAATGAACATGACCTAAATGAAACTAAAAAGTCATGTGTTTATTTGGCCTTGTTTCTAGCAATAGCCAAAAATACATTGTATGGGTCAAAATGATAGATTTTTGGATATTAAGTAAAGATCATGTTCCATGAAGATATTTTGTAAATTTCTTACTATAAATATATCAACTTAATTTTTAATTAGTAATATGCATTGCAACTTTATGGTGATTTTCTCAATATTTTCTCAGATTTTCAAATAGTTGCATCTCAGACAAATATTGTCCTATCCTAACAAACCATACATCAATGGAAAGCTTATTTATTAATTTTCAAAAGTTGACCATTGGTTTTGTGGTCCAGGGTGACATATAGTGATGAAAGCCAACATATTAATAGTCACAGATGTGTATTTATTGAGTAATCCACTATTTTGTAGAGCGGTGTCAAAATGACAGTTTTCATCTGAGATTTGGAGCCAAATAAGAGGGGTGTAAAATGACTTTAGAAAGCTGTCAGCATCTTTATTTTATTTTTACGCAGATATTGGTAGGTCTATTAGTAAAATCTGTTGACTTAAGCAATCTTTGTTTCATTATATGCCAACGGTGACAGTTCGCAAATGGCAAAATGCACGTCTTGTGTTGTCTTTGCCTCAAGTTTGCATGCCTGTAACTCAAGAAGTATTAAATATATCTTAATATCCTATTAGATTCTGGTTCTTAACAAACTTTCCTTTTGGTATCTTCATTTTAAAGGCCCTCAATGGTTCATTAACAGAGATATGGAGATCTTAATGCGGCAACACGAGTAAATTAGTAAATTGTTCACATTTTCATGGGTCAGAAACCAAATGTGGGTCACTTTGCATTCAGCTGATACTTTTTTCTTTTAAAGAGGAATATCTAAAGAACAAATAGTGTTCAAATTAGAAATGTATCTCATATTTAACAATATTTTTCAGTATAATTATGCAATGATAAACTGTTTCTTTGTACTGCATACTGCAATAAGTTGTTTTGTATGCGCCAATGAAGTATTGTGGGTTGAGTGCCATTTCAAACTTTTGCTAGGGTGTTCTGTGTGGTTGCTGAGTTGTTTTAACTAGTTGATCAAAATACAGAACTGAAAATTGGCATCAAAAATGAAAGCTCTTCAAATTCATTCCAGTTCTGCTTCTCAGTTCTGTGTTGAAATTTGAATCATGCTGATTTTAATTCAAATTCAGTTCAGATTTAGGAAATACATTACATTTTCACCAGAGCGCAACACCCTGATCATCTTGTGAAGAAACTAATGTTCTATAATCGTTTTAGATCAAACAGCCTGATGAGCTCTGAAAACGTACAACTTTGCAGAAACATTCTCATTACCACAAGCGTTTGAGAGGCTTTTAGGTTGAACTGTTTAGTGAGTTTTTGGCAGTAACCCGAGGCGTCTTAACTGCTTGCGAACACATTCGAGATGAAGTTTCTAACCTTCAGCTGAGTTGAAGACGGCGCTCATTGCCACGGGCAAGAGTTCAGAGGTGAACTGAGCTCAACCACCCACCTCATATGCTCATCGCATTGGTCCCACATCAACTGTTTTGGAAATACTCCAGTTATGTAACAGACTCCAAAAAGGCAGAGCTGCTGTTCCTGGAGGCGATAAATATTTCATTATCTCTGCCTGTCATTATTATGCATCAGAACGAATCTGTCAATTAAAGGCTTTGTTGAAGAATTTTGTCGAAAGCAAGCATGCCGCAAAACAGCACGGTTTGTGAGAGCCTGAATTAAAAATTAATGCGCTTTATATTGTTTGTTTGTTTACTCATTTAGTTTCTGCCTGACAATTAACAGCTTGTAGCAGACAGCTTTCCACCCCTCCTAAACACTGTCCCTCCTTCGTTCCTCTGTTCCTCCTTTTGTTTGCTCAGTGGGGTGGAGGAAAGAAGTGTCTGTGGCTGCAAGCAAGCATATGTGTGCATACGTATGTTGTTGGGTGGAGTTGCGCGGTGCTGCGGTGTCGATATAGCCGTGCCCTCTTCTGTCAAGCTTTATCTGGATTGTTGCATCACCTAATGATCTTTGCAGGACTTTGGCAGATGCCCAGCGTGTCTGCATTAATGACCAGAGACACACACACCTGTCCTTCCTAGAATGAAAAGTAGGTCTCTGATTGTCTTTCCATTGATGTCGGATCAGTAAAACGAAGCCCAAGGTGTCTACGTGTGCGGCCGTGACTGGGTTCTTCGTGCTTCTGTCTAGCCAGCTAGCCTCAGGCTTCCACACCGAGTCAATACGCTTCAAATCATGAGGCTACTCTGCTTTGCTCTCTCTCAGAATGAAAGATCTTCACCTAGATAAAATCCTTGCAGAAACACCTCAGGATACGGCATAAATTGTCCTAGTAACTCCAGTGACCTCATCAGTATACCGTGACTTGCTATCAGCCTCAATCTCCTTGAAGTTCAAATGGTGGTTAAAGGGAATCTAGTGGAGACTACAGATCATGTTTGTGTCCGTCATTGCTGTTGCACGCTGTGATAAGTGAATGAATTAAATGAATGTGGCGACCATGGTAAGCTTGGCGGTGATGCACGCTGTCCGACATATTGCGGATCACAGCCTATCAATCCCTCTCGCATCTTCAATGTGTCGCTCCACATTCAAATCCTTCTCTCATGCTTTCTTGTCCTCCTACATGTGACAGTGACATTTTTCATCGACTAATAGTCTGATTAGTTTTGCACTTTCTTGTGCACTTTCTCAGTGCAGAGTGGGAGATCTTCCTCTGAGTCAGTGCTTCATTGTGAGGTCTTTGTGTCTCATCTTGTTGTATGTAGGATTCAATTGCTATGAATCCCATGTTACTTCAGGGGAATTGTCTCTTGGTGCGGTTTTTGCAATGACGACGTGTGAAAGATATGCAAGTTATGTGGTGAGAAATGATGATAGTTGCTGGGTTTTAGTTACTTTCTATGTTTTTTAGAAGTCATTGGCGACTCTGACTGACAGTATCCGTTGGCAATATAGAATGAGACTTGAATCGGGAAACAAGAAAGAAGGAATGTGAAAGACCTTTCTGATTGTTCCTGGCGAAAGTGAGTCACTCGGGAAGAGGAAGGGAGCAAAAAGGAAGTGGGCATTATATTAGTCGCGCTCAAGGGAAGTTTGACGGACGGGGCACGGCATTGCTGTGACCGTTCTCACAGGACGGAAGAAGTAGCTTACTGTTTCAAATGCCGGTCACCGAGGATGACTGGCACGCTGCCATAGTAAGGTCAGGCAAGATAAGTCACCCTCTCTGGAGAGACGCCTAGTCAGAAATTCAAGTATACTCTTGCACTAAAAGTCATTTCCGATTCTCCACCCAAATTATTTCTGTTAACACCTGGTATAAAAAAAGCAAGGATCAGCAGTTTTACTTCCTTCCCTCCCTCCCTGATTAATGTAGTTTGATTTTAGCAATTACATGTTTGGTTTTTGAATGCTTTGCTCATGCTCTAACATTGACCTGTTTTGTTCTGCCTGATGTAGTTTCAAACATCATGTACCTTTTAACCTCTATACCCTCTACTGCATATCAAAAGCTAGATTCCATGGGTGAAGTTCCTTCTCTGATTTTGCATTTGCTAATGACTCACAAGTCAGTGAGCCTCTTGTCTCCATGAAGTAACTTGTTAGAGTTCCTGCTCGGATGTATTAGCTGTCTGTTGACTCACATAGCCTGCAACAGTATAGGTCTTGATGAAAAAAAAAAATCTATTCAGAATCTCCATTGAGAATTCCATTTGGAATTGAGTTGAGAATGCCTTTTAAGTTTACACGATGTAAGTTGAATTAAAAATTCAAAGAAATTCTAAGAAGTTCTTGTAACTGTATCCTGACAAAGCCTTGTTATAAAGTTGTAAAAAATAGTTACAGGTGGATGGAAGGACGTCCTTATGAAAAAAAAAAAAAAAACCAGCATATGCTGGTTAGGTATGTTTTGAACCATGGCAGCTGGTTTGAGCGGGTTTAAGATGGTCCTTATCTGTCATGTGCTGTTTCCAAGCAGGTCCTAAGCAACTACCTCCTGCTCAGAACCAGCTTAGGAATCAACTAAGGACCAGCTCAAACCAGCTACCATGCTTCAAAATAACTAACCAGCAAATGCTGTTTTTTCAACAGGGTGGAAGGATGAATAGATATGTAGATGAATGGTAGTATAGATGGATATGTGGAGGGAGAGAGAGAGAGATGTATGGTGGATGGAGAGAGAAAAATGGAAGGATGGATGTTAGATGGATCGATATATGGATGGATGTATATGAATAAATGGATGGATAGGTAGGTTGTGTAGGAGAGAGGGATGGTTGGATATTTAGATGGATATAGGAGGGATGAATGGATGGATGGGTGGATGGAGAGAAGCAGATGGGTGGATAGAGAGGCGGATGGATATGTGGATGGATGGATGGATGGGTGGATAAAGAGAGAGATGGATGGATATGTGGATGGAGAGAGTCGATGGTTGGATATGTGGATGGGTGGATAGAGAGAGTGGTGGTTGGATGGATGGGTAGAGAGAGGGATGGGTGGATGGAGAGATGGATGGATATGATGGAGATAAGCGGATGGTTGTAGAAAGAGGCAGATGGATGGATGGGTGGATAAAGAGAAAGGAGGATGGATAGATGATGGATGGATAGAGAGAGAGGTGGATGGATGGCTATATAGATGGATGGATATGTGGATGGGTGGAAAGAGAGAGCGATGGATATATAAATGGATGGATCAGTGGGTGGATGGAGAGAGGGATGGATGGATGGATGGATGGATGGATGGATGATATAGAGAGGGATGTATGGAAGGTTGAATATGTGGATGGAGAGAGGCAGAGGGATGGATGCATGGATGGATGGATGATATAGAGAGGGATGTATAGAAGGTTGAATATGTGGATGGAGAGAGGCAGATAGATAGATAGGTGGATGGCTGGGTGGATGGATGGGTGGATAAAGAGAGTGATGGATGGATGGGTAGATATATGGATGTATGGATATGTAGATGGGTTGATAGATGTATATATGGGTAGATAGGTAGAGAGAGGGATGGATGGATAGATGGGTAGATAGCTTTCGTGGACCAGGGTGAAAGAACACTTAATTTCCCAGAATGCATTGGCATTCAGTGAATATTTTTTTCTGTCATTCCATTTCATCTTCAACTTCAGCTGTGTAAATCAGTCTCCAGTATCTCTGTTTGAACTTGGCATGATTGGCAGGGATGGCACATCATAAATCATTACATATTTGCAAAAGTTTCTGGTCCCATTTAGTGTCAGATCCTTCTCTATTTCCATCTCTTGCTATATTTCTCTCTCTCTCTCTCTCTCTTTTTTCTTTTATTTCCTCAAATAGCTTTGGGTTCAGCCGCTCCCTCTTGCCCAGCTGAAACAGATGCTAATTTGAATCATCATTCACACACAGATTAGTCTTTGATCAAACTTAATGCCCAAGGAGCGTCTGTTGCATTCGAGAGGAGAAAAAAAAAACACCCTTTCATCTGTTCCGAATCGACTCTGTGAGGAAAAGAGTCAGAGGCGCAGATGAGCGAAGAATCATTTTAGATGGCTGTAGCCATTCAGGTTTCAGACCATGACCAATGCGGATTGTCCAGAAATGGTGCCTGAACTGCTTTACAAACAGCGTGACCCTGAGACTCACACCTCAATGCTAGTCCCAAAGGATCTGTGTGTGTTGCATATGGTCTACTTAGTCAGTAGTATAATTCTATTACTATTCTGTTCACATGTGGGGCTAGGTCTAGTAAGTCCCTGCTCTGAATTTCAATTCCCGCTCTTCTGATGTATGCCTGTGTATGAGCATGTGATGCTGGCAGGATGTATGTGTCGGTAACATATGTTCGTTCATGTAGGGCTATGGTGGCTTTATTCCAAATAGGAACATATAAAGTATTTGTTTTTTTAAAGAGAACGCGAGTAGTTTACCTATGTTTGTATTTCAATATTTTATGTTTTGTTTTTACAATAATATAGGTTTTAGGTTAGTTTAAAATTATTATTATTATTATTTTTAACTTTTCTAGTTTTATTTATTTATTTAAAGAATTGCTTAACATTTTATATGCATTTGTTAATTTATATACTTGCTTTGTTTTCACTTCATGATTACTAATTTACATTTACTTTTTTTATATTTTTTGTATTTATTTAAATATTATATACATACAATACAATATTATAACATTTTAGGTTGTATTAATTATCTTTAAATAAATAAAATCCATTTATAGTTTATCTTACAGTATGTATACACTTGTAATTTATTTATTCATTTATTTTTACGTTATGATTACTAGATTTAGTTACGTTTTAGATTTAGATTTTTGTAATATTTTTAATTATTATTTTATTTTTTATTTAATTATTTAACTACTTATTTAGTTTTTTATTATTAACTCTTTATTTATTCATGTAGGTCCCTATAAAATCTGTTTTTGTTTTTTCCCAAGTTAGTTTTTCTAGACTCTGTTTTAATGGTTAAATAAAAAAAATAAATAAACAAAAAGCCTGTCTACTAAAATTAATATAAACAAGCTTAAGCAATTTTACAACAAATTAATTTTAAAGGCACTATGAAACACTTTTTTTTTCTCTAATTCAATTGATTTTTTAGCAAATGTTGTGTTTTCCATTAATTTTCTAGATTCCATTTTAGTGAGTTGATTAAATTTTAATAATCAAAAGCATCTCTAAATTATTTTTTATTTTTCATTCACACAGTGATGCGCAGAACATGCAGGATCATATATAAATGGTATTTGTAGCTTAATATTTACATATACTAGTCCATATCGCATTTTTTGACATTCCGTTATTCAGTAAATATCTTTTTTTAAGACTGGATTCTGCATTGCAGAAATAATAAGACCCTAGTTATGTTTGTTTATATTTTTATTCCAGTTAGGTTTCATTTTATTTATTTGTTCAATAAAAAACTAGCTGGTACTATGTGGTAAAAGACCCCTCATGTGGTACAAAAGCATTCATGTAGTCGTTCAAACACTGAAGCATTGCTCTAGAACACGGGGTTGTCAAACATACAAGCCTGCGGGCCGAATACGGCCCACTAAGGCGTCAATACGGCCCACAGGATGCTTTGAATAATAATATTTAATATTAAATCATTTTTTATTATCATTATTATTATTAGTAGTAGTAGTATTAAATAAAGTCTATATATGAGTATTCGCGGCAATATTGTCTTTGGTTTTATTCATTTGTTTTTATTCTATCATTGATAATTTAATTGTGCTTTTATTGCGCTTCAGCAGGAACCTCTAACACGCATGCGCATTCCAAACCAAAG
>NC_133378.1:30702917-30772891 GCF_049309525.1 Garra rufa | reverse complement strand
ATATATATATATATATATATATATATAGTGATAAAAGCCAAAATATTAAATGTCACAGATGTAAATTTACGAAGTAATCCACTGTTTTGCAGATGGGGGTCAAAATGACAAGTTTCACCTGAGATTTCGAGCCAAATTATAGGGGAATAAAAATGACTTTAGAAAGCTGGCAGCATCGCTATTTTAGTTTTACGCAGAGATTGGTAAGTCTGTTAGTAAAATATGTTGACTTTAGCAATTTTGGCATTATATGCCAATGGTGACAGTTCTAAAATGGAAAAAGTGCATATGCTGACTTTAGCAATTTTTGTTTCATTATATGACATTGGTGAATGTTCCAAATTGGTAAAAAGCAGTTTTTGAGTTTTATTTGCCTCATGTTTGCATATCTGTAGCTCAAGAAGTATTAAAGACATCTTAATATCCTTTTAGATCCTGGTTTTTTAACAAACTTTCCTATTGCTATGTTCGTTTTAAAGGCCCTCAGTCATTTATTCCCAGATATATGGAGATCTCAATGTGGCTTCATGAGTAAATTTGTAAATTGTTCACATTTTCAGTGGTCAGAAACTAAATGTTTGTGACTTTGTGTACAGCTTAAACATTTTTCTTTTAAAAAAGAATCTAAAGAACAAATAATGTTAAAACTCAAATCTTTCTATCAGCTTAGTTGTATAGAACATATGCAATATAAAGTTGTCATGCCTTAATATCCTAATAGATGTTCATTCTTGATTAATAAATTTTTCTTTTGGAATCTTAATTTTTAAAGCCCAATATGGTTCAGTCCCATAGATGTTGGAACCCGATTGTTGACTCTATGACCACATTTTTTAAATGTCCATTTTCAGTGGTCAGTAACCAAATGTAGGTAACTTTTTAAAGAGATAATAGTTATTGTGTTTAAAGAGAAATGTGTGAAGAACGAATAATACTGAAACTAGAACACTATCTTGTTTCCCTCTATCAAAATTATTGAATACAACACACCTGTACACAGCTGAAATAGCTGAAATCACTGGAAAATGTGTACAATTTATTAATTTACTTATGAAGCCACATTAAGATCTCCATTTCTCTGGGATTGAACCATTGATGGGCCTTTAAAATGAAGATCCCAAAAGGAAAGTTTGCTAAGCACCAGAATCTAAAAGGATTTTATAATATCTTTAATACTTCTTGAGTTATAGGTATGAAAACTTAAGAGAAAATAAAACTCAAGAAGTTTGACATGTAATCCAACAAAGATTGCTAAAGTCTGGTTTTACTACTAGATCTACATATCTTTTTCTAAAGTCATTTCATCCCTCTCTAATTTGGCTCTAAATCTCAGGTAAAACCTGTCATTTTGACCCTGCTCTACAAAATAGTGGATTACTCTGTAAATATAGATCCGTGACATTTAATGTTTTGGCTTCCATCACTATTTATGTTTGTCGTTCTACAGAAAAAAAAAAATTAACAAAATAAAACATTTGAGCTGGGAAAGTTTCCAAAATTTGACCTCATTACTAAGTGCACTAATATCTGCCAATTTTTCATCTTCTCCCTTTTTGCTACTGTATCTTAAGATATTTATATTTATTTATATATATGTAACCTTTCCATTTGAAATGAATAACAAGTAGTTTAAAATTGTACCAGCGTTGAATATATAAACGTGGGCAGATGTACTAATCACCTTAACACCGTGTAATTTCCAAATTACACGTTTTTGAAGCTTAGCTGCATTAAGAGTTTTATTAAACTGAGGTGAGAGCTTTGCATATTCATCTATTTTAAAATCATTATTTTAAAATAACAATAGCCATTAAATGCAACTCGTACGATCTATGTACAGTATGACCCGATGGTTGCTCAGACACAGCATTTTCCTTCCAATCCGGTAGCTTTTGACCTACTTCTGTCGCCATGTGGTACTTAACCAATCCACTAATTGCTTTCATTTATTCATACCCATGTGAAGTTTAGCCGTCCCAGTCATCTGCCTGTCATCTGAATGAATTCACTTGAAGCAGCAGCGTGTCCGTTTCTTCCGCCAACCTAAAAGTGATCACGTCAGGCTGTACATCCTTGAAAAGACTGTCTGTCTGAAGGGCAAGAGGAAAAGGAGGTATATTTAGAGAGATAAAGGCCCACCAGACACTCTCAGTGCTTTTGTAAAAGGCCTGTAAGTCTTCACTAGCTAATACAGGCAGCGCTGTTCCCTTATTGCCTCGATGCAGCCAGATATTAAGCTAAGCAACAAGCCGCCAACTTGATTCGCTCAGTTTTTATCACCCCTGATGAAATTATGGCCTTTGTTGTGGAAACTGTGGTTGCTGGAAGAGTACAAGAGGATGACGGAGAGAGAGAGAGAGAGGAATAGTACTTTGGAGAAGCTCAGGCCTTGTCTAATGTAATAGACTGAAGAAATGGGTCCTGTATGTGCTAAATGAGATTTTAAGGTGTCTGTGTGCTGGATGGTAACCGTAAAAGAGAGAAATAGAATCTAGGATGCATTTAACACTTATTCGGTGTGTATCAAGATAAAGTGGATGAGATGGTAGAGGGAAAAGGTATCTGTCCACTCATTGCAAAGCCTCTCAATCTTTCTGCCTCAAAGTTACATGCTTATTGTAGCTCGCGGCACGAGAGGCTTTTCACTTATGTTTGATTGCATTTGCGGTAACGTTAACTCACTCTATGACCTCTGGGAGAGATCTGCTCTTAAATCACAGCGGCTTCCTTACTCGGCATAACACTGAGCGTGTGGAGAGAGCCTGGTGTATTAAATGCATAAATAAATAAATAAATAAATAAATAAACAAGCAGCTGGACTCTTATGATGTGACCGTGCATTACAGTCGCTCTCTTAGCAGGGCTAATAATGCCTTAGTTTTGATCAATATAGATTTGAGCCCTGTGTACTGGTGAATAGCTCAGCAATGTGTTTAGTGCTTGTTTCACAGATGTAGTTGTCATGCCGAAACTCTTAATTACATGTAAATGCGAACAAATAAGAGCTGAATGGGCACGAGTTCAAACATCGCCTATAAAAATAAATGTTAAGGCTGTAATCTGTAAGCTTGATCACATTTATTTTTAATCTTGCACCCCTGAGTGCTGTAGTTTGCAATCTTTGGCACAGGAAAAACTAGATTTTATGCATTGTGATAAGATCTTTTTTTCCCTCAGCCATCGTTGTTATAAATACGGTTAGAGGCCAATCTCGAGAAAACATTTCCAGGTCTTATTTCACTCTAAAGAGAAAATGATGGCAAAAATGACTGTTTTAGGATCATTAGCATTTTTTTGGCATTGTGATATTTTTTTATGATGATTATGCTAATTTATTTTTTAGCCTTTCATATGATTTCCTCTGTTTATATGATAACACTTTACAATAAGGCATCATTTGTCAACGTTAATTAATGTGTTAACTAACATGAACAAATAATGAACAATATATTTATTAATCTTTGTTAATGTCAATGTTCATTGATGGTTGTTAGTTCAGTGCATTAACTAATGTTAACAAAAACAACATGTGATTTTTAATAGGTCATTAATAAATGCTGAAATTAACATTAAGATTAATAAATGCTGTAGAAGTTTTGTTCATTCTTTGTTTATGTTAATGTAGTTAACTAATGTTCACTAATGAATCTTATTGTAAAGTGTTACCATTTGCATAGAGAGTGAGAGAGAGTAATTTTTATTTATTTATTAGTTTTTCTAGATTTATTATGCTTTAATTTTTTTGCTTCATTTGACTCATGCTTGTCACAAAGGACATTAAATATGATTATGATGTATAAATACAGTTTAATACGATGAAACTGTTTTTTATTTTTTCAAATTCCAATTAAATTTTTCTGCATTCAGTTTTTATTATACTCTGTTTTAATGGTTAAATTAAAAAATATTAAACAAAAAGCACAATTTAACAGCAATTAATTAAAAGTTTTAAGGCCCCATGAAATACTTTTATTTTTTTTTCAAATTCAGTTTTATTTTTACCAAACTCAATTTTTTCATTCATTGATTTTAGATGAAAAAAATTGATGAAAAAGTTTTTTTATTTGTGTGATAAATACATTCTAGTAAATATTTTCTTCTTTTTTAAATATTTCTTATGAAAAGAATGTTTTAATAATATTGTTATTAGTAGTAGTACTATCATTAAATTAAGTAATATTTTCTGTCACAATTTCTTTAAGTTAAACCAAACTTTTATTTTGACGGGTTGCTGTGAAGACCTTTAAGTTTCTGTTTGTATATAAAAGAAATGGTAAAATGCTGATGAAGTGACTCTCAGAGCAGTTCTAGAGATGATGTTTTTGTTCTTGTAGTCAGTTTGAGGCGACAGAGGCTGAAAACAGAGTGAGTTATTAAATAATTATTAAAAGTTTAACAAAAATGACATTTTCAGGGCCCCATTAAATACTTTTCATTTTATTTTTTCCCTCAAACGCAGTCTTATTTGTACCAAATACCAAATTTTTCATTCATTTTCTAGATTCCATTTTAATGGTTTCATTAAATTGTATTAATCAAAAGCATCTTTAATTAGTTGATTTAGATAAAAAGTTAATTATATTATTTTATTTATTATTTTTCAGAAATGCTATGTTTTTACATGTTTATGATAAATAATTCTGGTAAATATTTTCTTCTTTTTAGAATATTCCTTATAATGTTTTAATAGTAATAGTAATTTTATTAGTAGTAGTACTATCATTACATTAAGTAATATTTTTTGTCACAATTTCTTCAAGTTGAACCAAACTTTTATTGATAACTTTTAACTTTTTTTTTGTTTGTATATAAAAGAAATGGTAAAATGCTCATGAAGTGATCCTCAGTAACAAGAATGAGGTTTTGGTCTTTGGTTTCTTGTGCAATCAGACCTTCCCATGACCCACGTCGATTGACTTGTGTGATTTAAAGAGTGTCCCTGACTTACTGAGCCGGCATAAGAAGAGACTATCATGGGGGTTCATTGGCATATCTCCATGCCTGCGCTTCCTGTGCGATAAATCAGCTGATATCCCGTGGATGCGGCTGGGTGGATGGACATTGACTGAGAGACATCAGTGGGCCGCTGTATCGAGAGCGCTGGTAAGAGATATCGCTTCCTCCCCATCCCTCTGTTTATTAATAAACGCTGCTCAGTGACAGTATATACTCAACAGAGAGGATGTCCTATACGCCTGGGGAGAGCGTGACGGATGATCTGGCCTGTGCGGAGTGCCGTGACACTGCATACAGTTGTCATTCACTGTGTAGACAGTAAAGCATTTCAATGTGGCTTCCTAACATTCCAGGCCTGAGCACGGAAAGCAATATACAGTAACAGCCCCATAAGACTATAATTAACAGACAGATTTACGACACCAAAGCAGTTATTTCAGCAGCATTTACATGATTTATTCAAGTGCTCGACAACAATGATGGTGTAAAATACATCAGCTGCTGCAAATCTGTCCCTGTCTGTACCGTAAACTTCTGTAGTTAATGGTCCCACGCATGTATTAGTGGTCAGGAAGTACATTGAGGTTTTTGCATGGACTGCAGGAGTCTGTAATATTTCCGAATGACATTTTAAAGGCCGTCTGCTATTGTTTGGTTAGCTACGTGGCAGTGAGTTATCACAAAAAGGATTATGAAAGAGTATACTTTAGCACCGCTGTGGCAGATTAACCTGGAACATTGTGGCCCCCTTTACTACCGGCCATTATGGGATGCTCTACTGCACAGCAACTGCATTAATTGGATTGGCATCTGATTGATTAGACTATAGTGAGTGAAGCAGAGTAGGTAAAATGGATGCTGGTCTGCTACCTGTCATTGGAGTTCATAACTGAAATTTCTTCTTGTACCTGTGTTGATTACTTGGAAAGCTGGTTCTAGGGTTGTGGTTTGAACAGTGGTTTGAATCCAGGCTGGAGTAAACTTCGGTAAACTCCTTAGCACATTTGGCTATAGGTCAAATAGTTTAGACAAGGCTTAGAGACTTATTTGTGGCTGGTGATTGACTGATTTGTTGGTCAGTTTAGTCTGATTAATGCATTTTTCTATTTTTAATGTTTATTTTTGGGTTAACTATTTAGAGTATTTTTATGGGCAAGCAAATAGATAATAAAAATAATAGTAATAATAATAATAGTAATGTATTTTATTATGGTCTGTTCTGTTTTTAATTAATTTACGGGCAAACAAACAAACAATCAAACAAATAAAAAAAATCTTATTAATAAAGGCCTATTAAAATAAATAAATAAAAGTAGTAGTAAAAAATATTATTATTATTCATATCATTATTATTAATTACAAAGGTCCATTCTGTTGTATTAATTTTATTGGTAAATAAATGTTGTTATTATTGATTAAGGCTTATTAAAATAAATAATTCAATGTGGTAGTAATAATAATAATAATTATTATTAATATTAATATTATTAGGGCCTGTTCCATTTCATTAACTATAAGGGCAAGTGAATAAATATTAATAATAATAATATTTGTCACGTATCTGGTCTATCCTGTCATCATCAACTCTTGCACCACACTTCATGGACTTCATTTCCCACAAGCCACTGCACTAATCACTGCATTCACCTGCTCTCACTTTACTGATTACGCTCACAGCTGCACCTCATCACACTGACTGCATTTAAGCTTCTCCCACACACAGCCACTCGGCGAAGTCTTATTGTTCCGTATGGTCTTTATTTCTGAGCGTTTCTTTCCGTGTTTGTTTTCCCTGTGTTTTGATTCCTGGACTCCTCCCCGTGTTTGATTCTCGCTGCCAGCCCCGACCTTTCTGCCTGTTTTTTGACGACTATTTCTGCCTGCCCCTTTGTGTTTGTTTTGTATCATATAAATGCTGCAAATGGATCCGCACGTCTCTGACCCTCCTTGTGACAATATTACTGTTGTTATTATTATTATTATTATTATTTACAAATGTCTATTTATTTTTATTAATTGTGTGGACGAATAAATAAATATTAATGTTATTAATTATTTACAAATGTCTGTTTATTTTCATTAATTGTGTGGTCAAATAAATAAATAAAAAATACATATTAATTTTATTATCATTTATTATTATTATTATTTACAAAGATCAATTCTGTTTAATTCATTTTAATGGTAAATAAATAAATAAATAAATAGTTGTCATTATTAATAAAGGCCTATTAAAATAAAAACTAAATGTAGTAATATTAATAACAACAACAACAACAACAATAACAATATTAATATTATTATTATTATTATTATTAAGGCCTGTTCTGTTTCATTAATTTTATGGGCAAATAATTAAATAATAATAATAATAATAATAATAATTATTATTATTATTATTATTATTGTTATTATTATTATTATTATTATTATTATTATTATCATTTACAAATTTCTGTTCTTTTTAATTAATTGTATGGATGAATAAAATAATAATTTATTATTATTATTGTTATTATTTACAAATATCTATTCTGTTTTATTAATTTTATGGGTACATAAATAAATAAATAAATAAATAATGTTGTTATTAATAAAGGCCTATTAAAACAAACAAATAAATAAAATATTTGTTATTGTTAATAAAGGGCAATTAAAATAATAATAATAATTATTATTATTATTATTATTTTAGGCATTTTGGGCTATTTTCTGGCCTTTATTAACAATAACAAAAAAAAAATATTTAATTTTTTTATTATTATTACATGACTCTCATGCCATTGTTTGTAATTCATGCCCATTTATTTATTTGTTCAATAGTTACCAATAAGTTGGATAATGAAGTCCATTGAACGCTACTTACTGAAGACTGTTACATTTGCCAGAATTGCACTCACACACACACACACACACACAAGTGTCATTTTCTATGTGTGGCGTCCCTGTCGCCCTGCAGTCTCTGCGGGATGAGTGTGTGTTCAAAACTCGCCGGCGCTAGCTGTGCCTCCCGCTGTGTGTGGAGTAGCCAGGTGGTAGCTCTGAGTGGCTGTGCATACAGTGGCTGTGTGATTAGCACACTGGATCCCGTTGGCGAGCTCTTATTTGAAACAGTGGGAGCAGAATGGAGTGGATTATTCTGACAGGTGCCCTCTCATTTCCCTGAATATCTTACATAACTCGTTGGATTTGAGAGCCACGCATCACAGCGGCAGATTGAAGTAATATTACACAGTTCGGCCGCCCTGTAACATCGCTGTCCGTCTATTCATGTCGTGGTTTTTTCACAAACATTGTAAATCATCCTCGCTTCCTCTTTCTCTATCTCACTGACTTTCTTTTTTTTCGGTTCTCCGTGCCAGGCTGTGTAAATCTGCCCCAGATAATAGTCTATGTGTGGGTGCCAGTTTTTGGAGTTGTGACTGCTGTTGTAACGGGTTGTTGCCCAGCTGGAGTAATGAATAGCTGGGCCTCTGCTGCCTCTCCCTCTCTCTTGGGTGCCAGAGCCTCATACGGCCCCGTCTCCCTGCCAGCCAAAACGCGGACACACACGCACGCACGCACACACACACTGATCCAAAGCTGTGGAACTCCTTTGGGAGAAATCCACTCTGTGGCATAATCCACACGAAGGTTAAATTCATTCTTTGACTTCTTTGAGTCTGTTTTGATCAGATTTCTTTGTGTTTTCTAAATAGGAGATAAGTAGGGGAGTATTTGTGTTAAGCAGCCAGCTTCAGTGGCTGATCATTAGATAGCTGTTTTGCCGTGCCGCGATCTGATTGACTGTGGGCTGAGATGTGATTTAGCTTATTGGCTAAATCGGTGGCTGACTTTTGGCAGAGTGTGAGGCTTTGGTTTAACACTGACCCCAGTCTGGGGTGTTAGGATGTGGGCCTGAGTGGGCTTAGTGGTCCCTTCTCACAGCTGGGAGCGCTGCTGTTTACGTAATCCAACATCCTGCAAATCTCTGCCGTCCTGCTTTCTGCTGGAGGACACCTAATACTGCTCTCGCTCTGTCCTAACACCCGCGACTTGACCCTGAAACACATGAGATGGATAAGAAAGGGCAAATAAAAGTTGGATAGAGAGACTTTGTAGTGATTGAAAATAAATTCAGGGCCAATCTATTTTTGAAGATTAGAGATTATTGTGGTGGAAGGTCAGAGACCAATGCTTGTACAGTAGTTCATAAAGTACTAGGTCTAAACCACTATGATGCTTTGTTCATTAATTATACAATATAATGGTGAATCTGCAATAATGACACTACCTCCAAAAAAGTTTAAGTATTTTAAAGCTGAAAGATTTATTGTTTGTTTGTTTGTTTTAGTATTTATATTTAATGTATTTTTTTCTTTTTTTATTATTATATTTGTTTCATTTATATATTTAATTATACATTATTTATTTTTTATTTTATTTATATTATTTGATTGTTTTTTTATATTTATGTATTTATTTATTGTTTGTTTGTTTTAGTATTTATATTTAATGTTTTTTCTTTTAATATTTATTTTTAATTTTACATTTTATTTTAACTTTTATATTGTTTTAATATATGATATATTAAATGTAATGTATTTTATATTATATTATATTTCTGTTTTTATTTATAATTTTTATATTATACATGATTTATTTATTTCATTTATATTTTATTGTTTTTCAAATGTTCATTTACTTATTGTTTGTTTTAACATTTATATTTAATCTACTTTTTCTTTTTTATCTCTGTATTTAACTTTTTATTATCTCTATTATCATTTTTATATTTAATTTATACATTATTGTTTTTTATTTTCATTCAGTTTGTTTGTACTTATGTTTAATGAATTTTTTCTTTTATTAATTCTTTTTATTTTAATCCGTGTTAAACTGTTTCTTATTGTTTCCATTTTATTTCTCATTTTTATATTTAGTTATACATTGTTTATTTAATTTATATTATTTTTCTTTTTATTCTACTTATTTATTTATTTGTGGTTTGTTTGTTTTAAAATTTCAATTTCAAAATTTAATGAATTTTTATTTTCTTATTTCTTTTTAATTTTATATTCTATTTGAGTCTTTGTAATTGAACTCTTTTTTATTTCTGTTTTATTTACATTTTTATATTACATTTTTCATTTTATTTACATTTATTGTTTTTAATTTTTAATTTATTTATTGTTTGTTTGGTTTTATTTTTATATTTAATATTTTTTATAATTTCTTTTTTAATTTTTTTATTTTAATCTTTGGGGGGTAGGTTTTTTTCCATTTGTATTATATATATATATATATATATATATATATATATATATATATATATATATATATATATATAGCGTTTTATTTATAATTTTTATTATTATAATTTTTTTCTTTTTAATTTTTATGTATTTATTTATTGGTTGCTTGTTTTAGTATTTATATTTGATGTATATTTTTCTTTTTTATATTTCTTTTTAATTTAGCTATTTTTATCTTTGTATTTTTTTGTATTTTTTATTATATTTCTATTTATTTATTTATGTGGCATTAAACAGGGTTTACAAACTTTTTGTATTTTGTAGACTTTTTTTGATTGAGTAGTCTACAGTTTTGTAGACTGCACAGCATTTTTGTTTTAAGGAAGGGGAAAAAACATGGGCACTTTACAGTGAAATCTCTGAACATGACATGACAGAAATAGAAACCATGTGACCAATGTAACTTTTTGCGGCTTGTTGCATTCGTGGCTGGTTATGATAAAAAGATTAATGCTAGACAGATTCCTTTTTCGTGAATTTTTTTAGGATGTGGTATCAGTCACATCTTGAATAAATCTGGTTACAGTTTTCAGAAACTCGCATCAACCCTCCTGCAAATAAACAACTTCTGATGGAAACAATTGAGCTGAAAGAAGAAAATTCTAAACAGACAGCAGCAGATTTCACTCGCTCTTTCATGTGCGACTCTTCGCCGTAATGTTGACTTTCAAAACTCGCAGCCTGAAAAGCATACACTGAGCTTCCTGATTGATAAACGAGAGCTGCGTCAATCAAAGCGCTTAATTAAATTCAAAACCGCAGAGCCGAGGGAGGTAGATCTGAATCCCGTGGCCTCTGGTGACATTTTCCGTTTGTGTCTCGTGTCTTTCCGAGGGCTCCCCGTCTCCCACTGCCGCCCTTTACAATTCAGATTTATGGAAATAAGCCTTAATAGAAACCTGTGCCAATCTTGACAGACAGCTCTGATGAGAAGTACTTCCTGTACGTGTGTGTGTGTAAATCCTTAAGCAGATTGTCAGTCGTGGTAATGGGTGTGAGGCCGAGACCCTGTTGGAGTGTGTGTGATTTCGAACGAGCTCCTGTTTGTGTGCGCGTCCGTGTTTGTTAGCCGAGGAGGTGGCGACTGTGGGAGGGAGAACAAAATGCATTAGAATAACAATAATATTATAATCTCCCCTCAGCGGAGTCGCAGGACTGTGTCGGGAGCAAAAGAGGGAGTTTATTTTCACAGACTGGAAGTGTGGAGGATGCGGGAATGTCGCAGCAGGTTGCGGGTGAAAGGCACAGATTTGATCCGCACACCCTTGTTTGCATTCGGGGATAAGAGCGCCTGCTGACGGCTGCTAATTCTGATGTCATGTTGACATGGCTTTTTCTGTGGTAAATCACAATGTGTGAGGGATTTAATAGACTTTGATATGCTTCAGTCAGACTGTATCACTCAGTGTCCTGGTGAGAGACAGACCGAGATAATAGCGGGAAACTGCTCTTTAAAAAGTTGCCTGAGGATCGAATTGTCTAGCATGCACATTGTGTAGCTGACCGCACAGTACAAAAGTTCAACGCCAGAGTCCTGCTAATTAGGACTGTGCCTTTTAGTGCTTCTGACATTTGCATAATGAATACACGGTTTACTAATGGCCGTCCTGATGCAATTCCTCCTTTAAAATTGGCCTGGTGGTTTTTAAATACTGACCAGCTAGAATGAGGCATAGGCTTCGTCTAATTTTTGAGTTAATATGGTGATAAGAAGCGGTTTGATTCGGACAGGTAAATGTAACATAATTAGTTTAAGGCCTTTTTTAGCTCTTGAAGTCAACATGATATGGAAGTTGACAAATTTTGCTTCCATAATATGACATTGTTCCTCTTTAAACAAGATACATAGCCAGTAGTCATTTTATTTTATTAGGGGTTCAAGCGCGTAGCGTAAAACTGATCTTGCAGACCAAACTGTAATTTGTAGAGACTTGAAACTTCGCTCTTGACTCCTAAACCGTCAGTCTCAGGCTCAAGTGTATTATGTCGTTGGAATCCTTTTTCATTTTTTTTTATCTACTTTTGTAAACTAGTCATGGGTTTTTCACCCAATCGGACCCAAACCAGTGCAGATTCTCTGGAGGGTGAATATCATTAATTATCCAAAAAAGTTTTCGACTCATCGTCGCAAAGGGACGCCAAAATGTTTGAAGGGGGCAGGCCCATGTTTATTAAAATGCCTCCTGAACGGAATGAGATATCCCCGCCAAATTTAGGACACTTATAGCTCAATCTGAGGTCACAGGACAAAAACCGTGCCGCTTGGCAACTTGGTGGCACTATTGGAGGGAACAAAAATGTAGAAATGGCTATAACTGCACAACCATTTGTCCTTTCAACTTGAAAATTGGTGTGTACAGTCTTGGTCCAAAGTGCCACAAGTGTCTATAAGGACATTTGCGTATCTCCAAAAACATGGCCGTCATTGGCCAACGAAGTTAGACAAGGTTAATGGAGGTTGATCGGAATGAAACTGTTCGGCTCACGGCATTATTCAAGGGTGTAAGCGATTGTACGTCCCACAGTTTTTTGCACATACACCCAATATTCATATAATTCCGGACAACTTTGCCTCTAGAACCACTGCTGTCAATCAAATCTTTGACATGTTCTCAGTTAAATGATTGAAACCTACTTTTGCGAACTAGTCCTAGGTTTTTGCTCAATCTGGAAAAAACACTGCAGTACAATTCTCTGGACTCTCTAGGTCAATAAGTATCAAACAAAGTTGAAATTTACCCTTTGGGAGGCTATAACTTAGTTGTTTATAAAAGGGGCTTGTCCAAATTTACCCAACATTCTATAAAGCCTAAAGGAACTTTTTTTTTTGTTCATTGTAACATGCGCCAACAAATCGTTCACAATAAGACCAAGAGTGTGTATTAAGTAAATAAGTAGGGTCCATTTTGATTTCATGTTGACTTTAAAGGGATAGTTCACCCATTTGATGCTTGTTCACAAGGGTCAGAAAGCTCTTGGATTTCATCAAAAATATCTTAATTTGTGTTCCGTAGATGAACAAAGGTCTTACGGGTTTGGAGCGACATGAAAGTTAGTAATTAATGACAGAATTTTCATTTTTTGGTGAACTATCCTTTAAAGAGTAAAAGTAGCCTACATAAACACATTTGCTGTTTGCTTTTTTGCTAGTAATTTTGCTATTTGACACACTCAAAGTCTGTTTTTTTCCAGCACCCATACAATTATTCTCTGAAAGAAGAGTACAAAAGTGCCTGAGTAGGCGAGAGGAGACCAACAGGAAGCCATGTGGTCAGTGAGAGTGTAATCCGTCCCTACTTCACACTGTCATTTCCCTATGGGGGAATGGATGCGCTCGGCAGTGGGAGCTGGCACAGAGAAAGAAGCAGCCATTACTGGCGCAGCCGGAGCTCCCGCAGAGACAAAAGAAATTATAAATATCACTACACTGCCACGACACCCTGCTCTCACAAAGCCTCTCATTATCACCACCAGAGAATGTCAGGGAAGAAATAAAGACTAATGGACTAACCTCTCCTACTAATCGTTTTTTAGACGCACTCCCACAAAGTGCTGCTTCCCTCAAGGAAAATTAGACTTTCTATTTTTAACCTGCTAAAAAAATGGCAACTGAGATAAAACTCTTCGCTGCCAAGCAACTTTTCAAACTTCGGTTTCTTTTTCCTTGATTTTGCCTGCTTGGATAACTTTATTTTCTCTGCCGGTGTGACTGTTAGTATTTATTTAACCATTTAGATTACATGCTCAAAGATTAGTCGTTATTAGGAATGATGGATTAATTCCAGGCATGAAATTCCAAAGTGTCATTTTTTTTTTTTTTTTTTCCCCGTTGCGCAACAATTAATAGGATTTTCCGCCATAATGGGATTGTGGTTTAGGTTCTTTATCTGCAGCAGTACAATAGCTGTAAATATGAATTTAAAAAGATCAAACAACTTTGGTTCTATTGTTAAGTAGCTTATAAAAGGAGGGAAAATATGTCACGGCACACGGGAAGGCGGGATGGGGTTCGCTTTGCTCTCGTATCCATAGCTTGAGCCCTTGAGCCAGGCTCTCTATACAGAGATCAGCCCTCAGAGCTTAAAATTACCCTTCTGTCCGTTGAAACTAGAGGTCGACCGATGTATCGGTTTTGCCGATTAATCGGCACCGATAGTTGATTGGCCGAACTATCGGTTATCGGCAAAAATCCTTGCCGATAGTTTTTCCGGTTGCGTTCTTGGCTGAAGCGGCTCACGCTCCGCTGTCATGGAGTATGAGAGGTTAAGCCCTAGACCAATGTTTAATGCCAGGATTGTTATCATACATTTGTATTGATTTATATCCAGCTGTTTATATTCTTAGCCAGCAAAGTTGCAGGTGTAAAGACAGGAGAAAGCAAACTGTGTTCATTCAGCCGACAAAATCAGTCACAGCGCGCCATAGTTTTACATTACACATCTTTCCTACATCGTTCATAAAGACTTGACCCTGTGCTGGAAAATTGAGTATTGTGCATTTAAGCAAACTATTTGTATTTCTGTAGCTCTAATTAAGTCTGTATGCTTAATACAGAGCTATAATTTATGTTTTAGCCTTTTCTTCAGGCCGTTAAAGCATGGTGAGTTTGCATCTTGTTACGCACTTTATTTCACAGTGCCATTTCCTGTTCCTATTTGATTTTAATAACTGATCAACTAAAATTTCTATTAAAAATTAAGATAAAAATAATACAAAACGAAATTCGTTAAAGAAGGGATTTTCCACAAATAAAAATGTACGAAGTTGTCAAAAATTGTGTCTGACCCTCTCCAATTCTCCTGGCGTATTGCCGTCCAATTCATACCACGTCCTTTATGACATTTACAAATTACACAAACTTCTTTCGTAATTAACATATTAAACTGAAACAAAACAAAAACAAATAATATTTTAACATAAATGTAAAACAGAAAAGAAATTGTTTCTGAAATGGCTGCAATATAGATCGCACTTTCTCTTTCCGTTTCATGTTTAAACTAACCTTTGCCGCTTGATCATTCTTGAAGTAAACATTTGCCCGTTTGGTGATTAAATAAACTGTTTTAGATTTATGCTTGAACTATACAACGCGTCCTGTGTGTGTGTGATACCTGCAAGTTGTCCGCGCAACACAGCGCTGCACTTTTGTTCGGTTTCATTAAAGGGTGGGTGAAAAATAGATTCTCCGACGCACCTCAATCCTCTCTTCAATGAGCGTGTGTTTTTCCCGCATATGGCACGCGTGCGCGCCAGAAACGCGGCTGGCTTCATTGCACAGAATTTCCACAGTGAGCTAAGTGTGTATTGTTTGACAGTGTGAGCTATCAATCGCAGTTTTTGACTTTACATGTGCCTTCATTTCTGCCGTTTATAATGCAGTACTATTAGATGCACTGACAGACTTTCAATTGCTCTTTGTGTTTGTTCGTCCTAAAAAGCTTGATTGCAGATGCAGTTAAATGCACTTGGATTTTCAAATACTTCTATACGAAACTGATGTACACACAGTCAGTTATGTTTTCAGAGCAGGACAAAACATCTGATACATCGAAATAGATCTGTGCATTCGTTTGAATGCAGCCTGTTAAAGCTGCCTCTGTCTGATCTCATCAGTAATAATCAAACGAAAAAGAAAAAAACTATTTCTGTAAACTTGCCGACACTTAAAGAACACTAATTTTAAATAAGTAATTATTTTAAAAAGCAGCCTGCTTATATAATAAAAAAAATGTTAAAATTTAAAGATTCCCACCCCTTTACAATGAGCCCATTTGTAATATCAACTAAGATTGATGAAAGCTGTAGAATAGAAGTGTTGTTCCTTGTTAGAGTGTTAATTTCAACATTTACTGATATATTGTTAAATTTCGAAGTTCATTTTGTTAACATTAATGAACTATGAAATAACTTTAATGATCAATTTATAATTAATATTAATATTTTTATTCATTTACAAAGTATGGTTTAGTATTTATTTTTTAAATAGTAGAGCACTATTTTAGTTGGCCTTCAATATCCATTTTCAAAAACTATCGGTTAATTAATCGGTATCGGCCAGCGTGGTCCAACCTAGCTATCGGTATCGGTAAAAACCAATATCGGTCGACCTCTAGTTGAAACGGTTCGCCTGTGCTTTGAATTGTGGGTAGAGTCTGCGATGAATCAAAACATAGTATTACTCTTTCATCCCTAAACCAATTCTAATGTCCCCATGCCAACGCTAATATAAAGTATGGCTCGTACTTCCAGAGATTAGGAAGCCACCGCAATGTCCCTGGCAGGAATCTGATCATTATATTAGCACATATTCTATAGATGAGGGAAGCACACAGAGTTAGTCAAGACCGCTGTGTGTTTATACAGCACTAACATGTGGTTTGTTTTGCCTTAGTGTTCATTAAGGAAAACAACAGTTTTCCTGTACAATAATCACAGCCTCAGCGCTCACTGGAATGCAGCGGTTTTCCTGTTCTGTGCTCACATTTAGCCTTGCGCTAAAATCCACGGCCGTGTATACGGATATATAACGTGCTAGAAAATTCCATGACCCCCTTTTTGGAGCTTTATCCAGTCGGATACTGCAGTGTAAAAGATACCAATGTGGCCTGAAAAATCAGCTCGGTGCCTGTGCACATTTCAGCAGAGGAATCTTTTAGAAGCATAGCCTCGAATTCGCCATGGTTCACGAGAGATTAGCAGTGCTAAATTTGGATCCCATCTGAACAGCATTGTATCCCGGAGGTCAGTTTAATGTAAATGTAATGAGAGGATTATAACCCAGGGATGGATTTTCACATGATAAAATGACACTCGGTGGAACCATGTGCTGATGCTCAGTCAGATAGAACTGAAATAACAGTCAGTGGCTCAGTGGAGTAATAGTGGTGGCTTCTTCATTAGAAAGCAAGTGCTTTAAACACAATGTGCTAGTGGTTATAGTGCATTAATTGCAGAATCATTGCCCACAATGCAACCTGGGATAAATGATACTGGATTTCCAAATTAGTAAATTCTGTGCTGGTTTTTGGGGAAAAACATGGTAAAATTGTAAAAGTCCGCATTCTCCACCTAAAATTGATCACCAAATCGTAAGTCATAGAGACTTGAAACTTGGAGGGATGGTAGTACCGTCTAGAATGTCACCAAGGCTTGCCCCAATCAGCCTGACGGGGGCGCTACAGCGATCAAAAGAATGGAATCGCTCATAACTCCTAAATTTAGATTTTTTTTTTTTTTTTAAAAACCTACAATCTAGTCCTAGGTTTTTTGCCTAATCAGAACCAAACCAGTGCAGAAATATTCTCTGGGGAGTAAATATTAATAATTTATTAAATAAACTTTAACTTTTAACTCGCTATCGCAAAGAGACACCAAATGTTTGAAAAAGGCAGGGCCACTTTTACTTAAAAAGGCTATAACTTTTGAACGGAATGAGATATCTTCACCAAACTCAGAATTAAATCACAGAGCTTGGCGAATTGGTGGCACTATTAAAAGGAAAAAAACATACAAATTGCTATAACTGCGCAACCGTTTGTCACTGGGGGGTGATATCGCATTTTTTCAAGGGCGAAAACAATTGTATGTGTAAGAGTGTAAAAAGTTGTGACGCTTGGCCACTTTGTGGCGCTATAAGAGGAAAAAAACAATAAAAGCACTTATAACTACTTTACCTAACTATGTGGACGTGCGACAGGTGATTCTATATATATCTAATATATATAGAAATAATATAAATATATATATATATATATATATATATATATATATATATATATATATATGGTAAATCACCTCAAATTGCAGAAAAAGTTCACCTATTCATGCATACACTAGGTCTTTACATCGTATGATCACTATTCCCATTCTGAACATCTCTGACTGTAGGACCACTGTATCAGTCAAATTGTTCTTTAAATGTTTTACATTATTTAAAAAAAAAATCAAATTAAAATCCAATCAGATCATAGTTGGCGCTATAACAGTCATAAATGTTAAAAATCAATGATTTGGGTGGTTACAGGCTTGCTTAAAAATATGTAATGTCTTAAAGCGCTTGAACCCCATTAATTGCTGCTTGCAACTATATTTTTAATTTGTAATTGCATTTAATGTAATATATATTTTGTTTTTAATAGATTGTTTTAATTATTAAAATGGTACTCCCTAGAGTACAGTTACTGTCTTTTTATGTGATTTACTGATGCAGGTGCAACTCTACCACAAATCAAACCAGAGACAGCGGCAGGGCATTGAAATAAAAGGTCAGTCTCTTGCGGTTGTGAGGTCATAATGGATATGCTAATGATGCAACTATTACCTTTGCGTTGGTGCACTGTACGGTTGTGTATCACTGTCGTAGTGAAATACAGCTCTTGCCAAAATGCCTGTGCTGTTGTCTCCACAATACAGATGCCTGTTCTGACAAACCTGCCTAAATCGCGCCATTATCGCTATAGGCTCTGGTGTGACGAACCCGTGATTCACAGGTGCAAACATTGACATGGTAATCTCTTCCGAGAGCCAAGTGTAAAGGACTGACTTCAAACAATAAAAGGAAGCTAAGAGGCGAATCAGTCTCATCTATTCAACTCTTTGGCCAGGCTGCATAATAAGCAGAGTCCTGTCAGGCGTTGCAGAAAAGAGGGGAAAAAAACACAAAGCATAATAAACAAAGCCCCTATTGCTTCTGTTCCTGACAGCACTGCTGCTAAACTTTGAACAGTCGTTATTTACACCATTCGGTCCCCTCTTCAGTGCAGCTGTCGCTACGACATAAAAAGAGAGAAGCGCACTCACTCTGAGCCAGCAGTCAGCAGGGAACAGGGGGGAAAAAGGGCTAGGGAAATGTAAGAAAAGAAAGGGGTGGTGGTAGTTAAGCGAGCAAAATCATACAAGATGAATCCAGCGATGGTTTACAGTTGGAGAGAAGAGGTGATTGTGTTCATAAAGGTGAAGCCTAAAAGCCAGAAGGCTGCAGAAAGTTGCTGGCTCTGCAGATGCCAGATAACACCTCCAGGGGAATGTGCTTTGCACCTCCAGCATGTGCGAAGTCACACAAAAGAGCAGCGTGAAGGACAAACCCAACCGTACGATTGGGTTTTACAGCTCCCTTTGGAGCCATGCTAATATACTGCACCTCAGAACTGAGCTAGTGCACGTGCATGCTAAGCTAGGATATATGTAAGCAAAGTGCTGTTTATAATTCTGCACACGGGTGAATGACGGATAAGGATTTAAAATGTGGAAAAAAATAAATCAGGCAAAAAATTTAAATGTTAGTACTTTCTATACTTATTACAGTGTTGTGTATGTAATGCAATGATATTTACACATTTCAAGAATGTAATTAACCATTTTTTTTGATGAATCAGATCTTTTTCCTCATGAAAATGTCATTCCTGGGTAACGTAATAAATTTTAAAATTAATTACATTTCTATCATTGTTGGCATATACAAATGTACTTATCTCCATATTTGGAGCTCAACAAACAATTAGTGCTCAGAAAACTACATTTTAATCACAATTAATATAATCAATTTGGGATTTCATATAGGCACAGGCTCATTTTGGGCTGCTGCTAATTCAAAATTCAGAACCAAATAAAGAAAAAAACTGGAAAATGTTTAAAAATGTTTTCCAATAAAGTAAATAAGACTTGTTTTATCATTAACTCAACAAAAAGCTGAATTGTGTTATCTAACACAGAAATATGGGTTAAATGAATTGCCCGTGTCATTGTTAGCCAGAATGACTCTGTCACAAACGGGACGACCAAGAGTGAGGATCCAAATGCAAGGCTTTATTAAGCAGATCGTAGTCAGACAGACAGGGTCGAAAACACCAGCAAACATGAACAGCGAAGACAATCCAATAGCGTAATCCAATAAACAAGCGTGGGTCAAAATCCAGGTGGGCAGTCCAAATGAAACAATGAAATGAAAACAAGAAACTAGAAAACTAAGACTAAGACTGGGAAAACAAAAACAGAACTATGGCTAGGGAACAACAAGGAGACTAGGAAACCTGAGAGCAATGGAAAACGCTTGGTAGAGTCCGCTGGAGCAAAACAATACTTCGCGATGTGTGTGTGTGATGAGCTGGCTTTTATGTCTGATAAACAGGAAGTAACCATAGAGGCAGCAGAGGGAGCAGCAACAGTCAGTGGGGGTAAGGGCTCCCTCTGCTGGCCTGGCGTGACATAGCCCCCCCCCAAGGAGCGGCTTCCAGACGCTCCAAAAAACAACAGGAGGAAACAGTCCAGGGGAGCGGTGGGGGGGCCAGGAGACTGAGGCAGAACAGGTTGGGCAAAGGCCCTCCAGAACAGGGCAGGAGATTCAGGAGCCCTCCAGGGCAGGGCTGGAGGCAGAGCAGTCCTTTGAGGTGGAGCAAGAGTCTTAGGAGCCCTCCAGGGCGGAGCAGGAGGCTTAGCGACCCTCCGGGGCAGAGCAGGAAGCGTAGAAGCCCTCCAGGGCGGAGCCGAAGGCGGAGCAAGGGGTTTAGGAACCCTCCAGGGCGGAGCAGGAGGCGGAGCGGCCCTCCAGGGCAGAGCAGGAGGCGCAGGAGCCCTCCAGGGCGGAGCAGGAGGCGCAGGAACCCTCCAGGGCGGAGCAGAAGGCGCAGGAGCCCTCCAGGGCGGAGCAGGAGGCACAGGAGCCCTCCAGGGCGAATCAGGAGGCGCAGGAGCCCTCCAGGGCGGAACAGGAGGCGCAGGAGCCCTCCAGGGCGGAACAGGAGGCGCAGGGGCCCTCCAGGGCGGAACAGGAGGCGTAGAAGCCCTCCAGGGCGGAACAGGAGGCCGCATTATGGACTGGGACCTGGGGAGAACAGAGATAGAGGAGGCAGACAGAGCAAGGAGAGAAGTAGAGAGCTCATGGGAGAACGTGGCCTCCATAGCCGTGACCAGGCAGACGAGAACTTCAGGAACGACTTTCGTGGCAGTTCCTGGGCAGACAGAGACTTCTGGAACGGCCCCAGACGCCAAGACAGAGATGACAGGGAACCTAGGCGGTGCAGGCAGAGCAGGGAGTCTTGGCGGGGCAGACAGAGCAAGGGACCTTGGCGGAGCAGACAGAGCAAGGGACCTTGGCGGAGCAGACAGAGCAAGGAGTCTTGGCGGAACAGGCAGAGCAAGGAACCTTGGCGGAGCAGGTAGAGCAAGGAGTCCTGGCGGAGCAGATATAGCAGGGAACCCTGGCGGTGCTGGCAGAGCAGGGAGCACTGGCGGTGCTGGCAGAGCAGGGAGCACAGGCGATGCGGGCAGAGCGTGAAGCCTTGGCGGAGCGGGCAGAGCGTGAAGCCTTGGCGGAGCGGGCAGAGCGTGAAGCCTTGGCGGAGCGGGCAGAGCGTGAAGCCTTGGCGGAGCGGGCAGAGCGTGAAGCCTTGGCGGAGCGGGCAGAGCGTGAAGCCTTGGCGGAGCGGGCAGGGCGTGAAGCCTTGGCGGAGCGGGCAGAGCGTGAAGCCTTGGCGGAGCGGGCAGAGCGTGAAGTTCCGCTATGTACGCCACCTCCGAAAGAGGTATAGGCGCAGCGGACATGCCTGTAGATGAGGTCTCCAGAACAAACTTGTGGGCAGACTCATGGGCCGAAGAGGCAACTGGGGCGCAGTGTGCAGCCCACACACTCAAAATGGCGATAGCCATAACAGGTAACACAGTTGGCAGAGGAATGCCCTCCGGGTCATTGGGCGTGGGGCTTGGGAGCGTTGGCTCTGTGTGACTTGGGAGCGTTGGTTCTGCATGGCTTGGCAGCGTTGGCTCTGCATGGCTTGGGAGCGTTGGCTCTGCATGGCTTGGGAGCGTTGGCTCTGCATGGCTTGGGAGTGAAGGCTCTGGATGCTCAGGGGAGATGTGACTTGGCAGTGAAGAAGTAGCTATGACCTGACTCGTCATGACAAGAGCAGCAGTGACTTGATTTGGCGTGAGAGGGACAGCTGTGGCTTGGCTTGGCTCGGAGGGAACAGCTGCTTGACTTGGCCTGACAGGAACAGCAGCTGTATCTTGACTTGTCCTGGCAGGGACAGTGACTGTGACGTGACTTGACTCGGCAGGGACAGCAGCTGTAACTTGACTTGACTTGGTAGGAACGGTAGCTGGTGCAGGTTCGAGAGAAGCAGATATGACGTTCACAGGCGATGGCTTGGTTGACGTGGCGTGAGCAGACGCTGGCTTGGTTGACGTGGCGCTAGCAGACGCTGGCTTGGCTGATGTGGGGTGAGCAGACGTTGGCTCGGCTGACAGTAAGGGACCAGCCGAACGAGCTGACAGCAGTGGTGGGTCCTCCAAGCTAGACATTAGTCTCTGATACGTCCTGGAAGGGTGAGAGTCTGACGCTGTAGCCACCCTGTTAATAACAGCCTCAGGTATGGCGGCCATTTTGTGTGCCAGCACGGGCGTGGCGGTCATCTTGGGTGCAGGCTCTGGCGTGGCGGCCCTCTTTGCAGCAGGCTCTGGCGTGGCGGCCATCTTTGCAGCAGGCTCTGGCGTGGCGGCCATCTTTGCAGCAGGCTCAGGCGTGGCGGCCATCTTAGCAGCAGGCTCTGGCGTGGCGACCATCTTAGCAGCAGGCTCTGGCGTGGCGGCCATCTTTGCAGCAGGCTCTGGCGTGGTGGCCATTCTGACCGGGAACTCAGGAACGGAAGCCATCTTATGAACGTGCTTTGGAACGGCGGCCATCTTGTGAGCAGGGTCTGGAAGAGCGGCCATTTTGCGAACAGGATCAGGAAGGGCGGCCATCTTGGGTGCAGTCTCAGGAAAGGCGGCCATCTTATGAGCTGACTCGGGAAGGACAGCCATCTTGGAAGCAGGCTTTGGGACGGCAGCCATCTTGTGAACTGGCTTGGGGGTGGCAGCCATCTTGTGAACAGGCTTGGGGATGGCGGCCATCTTGTGATCGGGCCTTGGGGTGGCAGCCATCTTGTGAGAGAAGTCAGACGTGGTAGATTTCTTGTGAGCTGGGTCCAATCGGGTGACCATCTTGAATGCGGACTCAGGAAGGATGGTCATTCCGAAAGCTGATTCGGGAAAGGCGGCCATTTTGTGAACAGGTTTAGGGAAGGTAGCCATCTTGTGAAGGGGCTCCTGAAAGGCAGACATCTTATGAACAGGCTTTGAACTAGCAGACATCTTGTGCTTTGGCTCTGGGCTAGTAGACATCTTGTGCTGTGGCTCGAAGCTAGCAGACGTCCTGTGCTGTGGCTCGAAGCTAGCAGACATCTTGTGCTGTGGCTCGAAGCTAGCAGACATCTTGTGCTGTGGCTTGAAGCTAGCAGACATCTTGTGCTGGGGCTCAACTAGAATACCCACAGTACATGGAGAGCCGCATAACGACAGTGCATAGTTCATATAATCCTTCAGTGAGCATAAGGATTTCCCCCCAGGCAACATTGATCTTGTTGGTTCATTCAGCCCCATACGGAATAAGTCCTTAAAGTATACCTCATCAAAAAATGATACTTTATGCAACAACTCACTGAAACGTTGAACATATTCCTTGATGGGGAGATCTCCTTGTCTGAGGAGCAGAAGTTGGTCGACTGGGTCCATGTTGTGATGCTGGTGGTGAGTAAAGCCGCTGGATCCGGGTGTGGCGAAGTATTCTGTCACAAACGGGACGACCAAGAGTGAGGATCCAAATGCAAGGCTTTATTAAGCAGATCGTAGTCAGACAGACAGGGTCGAAAACACCAGCAAACATGAACAGCGAAGACAATCCAATAGCGTAATCCAATAAACAAGCGTGGGTCAAAATCCAGGTGGGCAGTCCAAATGAAACAATGAAATGAAAACAAGAAACTAGAAAACTAAGACTAAGACTGGGAAAACAAAAACAGAACTATGGCTAGGGAACAACAAGGAGACTAGGAAACCTGAGAGCAATGGAAAACGCTTGGTAGAGTCCGCTGGAGCAAAACAATACTTCGCGATGTGTGTGTGTGATGAGCTGGCTTTTATGTCTGATAAACAGGAAGTAACCATAGAGGCAGCAGAGGGAGCAGCAACAGTCAGTGGGGGTAAGGGCTCCCTCTGCTGGCCTGGCGTGACAGACATACTGTTAGACGGAATGACATTCTGCAATATTTTTCAGGATTACCATAAGAACCATCATCAGTATAATTTTTCTTTCCAACACTCAAATTTGAAACTAAGTAAGATACACTTGACAGTTGCAAAACTCACAGTTTTTAATGATTTAAAAAAAGTACAACAGGCTTTTTGGGAACTGGTCTTGATTTGTAGTAGCTACACACAATAATAATAATAATAATAATAATAATAATAATAATAATAATAATAATAATAATAATGAGTATTAGATGCAGGTTGTAATCACACCAATTTCATTACAATCGTATTTTCTAAATATTACAGTAAATCTGTAAAATTATAATGCTTCATAAACAATGGCATAGTGTATGATGTGTAATAACACATTATACCGCTAAAACATTTAGGCTTATTACAAATGAGTGTGAACCTATTTTGATTAATATTTCAAGTTTGCTTGTTACTGACACATTATTGTTCCACTGAATCATCACCATAATACCTTGCTCTCTTTTTTCCAAGATACTCAGCCCTAGCTTCTGCATCTGTGTTTATTCTGGCTCTGAACCGTCTCTGCCTCTCTTTATTAGACAGAGGCATCTGGAAGAACAGAATTGACCTTAAAACAGCAGAAGCTATACAAAAGTTTTAAAATGGGTAACACTTTATAATAACGGCACGCTATTAATCATTAGTTAAACATTAGTAAACAGTTAATTCATCATTTATAAAGCATTAAAAGACATTAATAAGCAGTTTATAAATACAGCTATAAATGCTTTATTCTTGATTTAAAAGCATATCTATAATGTGTTTAATAATTGTAATTCCATACTTTAATTTCATACTTGTAGGTAGGCTTATAAATCAAGCATTAAAGGGATAGTTCACCTAAAAAGGAAAATTTGATGTTTATCTGCTTACCCCCAGGTCATCCAAGATATAGGTGACTTTGTTTCCTCAGAAAAACACAAACGAAGATTTTTAACGAAAACCGGTGCAGTCTGCCAGCCTTATCATAGACGTGGATGGGCACCAGACCTTTAAAAGTAAACAAAAAACATGCACAGACAAATCCAAATTACACCCTGCGGCTCATGACGATACATTGATGTCCTAAGACACGAAATTATCGTTTTTTGTGAGAAACTGAACAGTATTTATATCATTTTTTACCTTTGATACACAGCAACATCCATCTGTCCTGTGCACGAGTTTGGCATCAGTTACGTCACATGTGCACGCGCTCTTTGTAGAATACGCAAACGCCGGAAGTGATCTTTCGCATGTACACGACACTCATTTTTTACACAGTGCACACAGACTGTGGGTATAGCGGTTATTCAAAATGGTAATTATTGCGCTTATCCCGATTGTTCAAACTGATTTAAAGCTAAAAGATTACGTTTGCTTGCGCAAACTCATCCGGGACTTTTCACTGATTTCCCCTTACGACGTTTGCGTATTCTACGCTAGAGCGCGTGCTCATGTGACGTGACTGATGCCAAACTCGTGCTCATGACAAATGGACCTGGCTGTGTATCAAAGGTAAAAATGATATAAATACTGTTCAGTTTCTCGCAAAAAACGATCGTTTCGTGTCTTAAGACATCAATGCGTCATCACGAGCCGCAGGGTGTAATTTGGATTTGTCTGTGCATGTTTTTGTTTACTTTTAAAGGTTTGGTGCCCATCCACATCCATGATAAGGCTGGCAGACTGCACCGGATTTCATTAAAAATCTTCGTTTGTGTTTTTCTGAGGAAACAAAGTAACCTACATCTTGGATGCATTGGGGGTAAGCAGATAAACATCAAATTTTCATTTGTGGGTGAACTATCCCTTTAAGAATTTATAGCTGCATTTTAAATCGTAAATTTATTAATGAATTAACTGTTTAATGATGCTTAAATAATGATTAATAACGTGTAGTTATTATAAAGTATTACCAAATGTGGATATATTAATAATAATGATTACATTATTCATGATTTGACCATTAACATTACAAAAGTTCAATTCAATGATAATTAAATGTGAATCATATGAAATCAAGATGAATGACAGCAAAAATACGGCAAAAAACATACAATTATGTAAATAATGTTAATGTTGATAATATAACTTTAATAACTATACCTAAAAGTTTACAAATGTTAATTAAAAACTAGATTGTTATGCCTATGTCATTCTGGATAACGGATGACATGTCCTGGCTAACAGAGTTTTTTTGTTATCCAAGAATGACATGTTGTTATCCAGGAATGACAAAACAAATATTTTTCTTTATAATCAGGCACTAATTTAACCACCTATGGAAAACTACAACTTAGCCATCATCGCTTTAAGGTAATCTTTTAGATCAAATAGATAGTTTTTTCATATAAAAACATTATAAATAGTTTGTCAGTGTTATCCAAAAGGACACATGATATTGCTACAAAGTGCATCAGTGACCGAAAAGGTCAAAATATCAACATTTTAAGAGACGCTTACTCACCTTTGCACTTGTTCTGGTGCTCCTTCAGGGTCTTCTTTTTGATACAATATTATGTCACATGACATACCACAATGCATTATGGTCTAAAATGGTCATTGGTGTCTGTTATCCAGGAATGACATTACAGAAATCACAATTTGGGGACAAAAGTCTTTCTGTCATTAAAATGTAATTAAGCTCAGTATTATAACCATATTTGCAGGTATCGTTTAAAACATCAATACAATTATGCCCAAGTAGATTTTAAATATTTTTATTTTTATTATTTACATTTTTATTGTATTTTTGTACTCAGATTTTAAGCCGGGACAGTTACCCGGAATGACGTTTTGGGACTTTTGAGCTCAATAGTTCCTTAAAGATTAATTATTTATAATGAATTCTCACAAGAGTAATTAAAGAGGGGAAAGTTGAGTCATTTAATGAAATGCATTTAAAAATGTATACATTTTTAATATTATGAATATGCTTTGGACACCAGAATTGACATGCCACGTCATTGACCCACACGTCGTTTACCTTTGATCACTTTGTCCCTACATGCAAATCGTGATGCGACAAACAATAGCTTCTATATCTTGACATGTTCGAGCACACTAGCTAATTACAATTGTTGGACTGCTTTGCTTAATCATATGTGATTCTCTGATGTACATTTGTTAGCCCTCTTGGAACACCTAACTCTGATAATGCATGCAAATCAAATGGAAGGGAAAAATACGAGCGGAAATATGGTGAATGTGTTCGGACAGTGTAGATTGTATATCTCTAATGGCTGCCTTATTCGTTTAGGGATGATTGCTCTGGTGCCAATGATTAATCCCTCCAGGACTTAATGGTGTCAAAGGGATACAAAAAAGGAAAGAGAGAAAAACAGACGAACAGAATTGGAAAGCATAATTAATGGATTCAGATCCTGTTAAACAGCCCCCTTACAGAGCAGATAGTAAAAACAGGGTGCATGCAACCGGCACCCAATTTGTTCACACTTTGTTGTAGTAATAAGATCCAGGCCTCCCTCGTGCAGTGGATTGGATAATTAACTCCCTGGGATAAATGCAGAAGAAAGGGGGCCCCCCTTTTGATTTATCATATGGGGAGACGGCGTTCTTCAAACTGCTATTACATAAATTGCTTTTTTCCTCAATGTACTTTTCTCAATGTTCGACTGACAAACTAGGTTGGGAAGTGTAGATAATAAGAAAGAAGCAAATGTCAAGAAACCAGAGGGTGATGTTAATATTTGTCATAAAGGAAAGCTCTTAACCGCACTTTTCTTGACATAAATGGTTTGCTCGAAAAATGAAATGGTTCCGCAGCTAAAAGAAGAATACTTTTAAAACGATTTGTCAGGCGTGCTCTTGCTCCAGTTCCTTTCTTTTTTGGATGTTAGATCTTGTAATTGACAATACAGGCACTACTCTAGAGACCTCTGACTGAATGCCATTCTTAGAAACTGCTGTCTCAGAGAACCAGCAAACAGCGTGACTCAGGTCATGCTAATTTCCGTTGCTTCACCTTCCTGCATTGTGTAATTCAGCCCAACAACTCCTTTGGAATGTGAAGATAAACCTTTCCTGCCATTGTCACTTAGAAAAGCCACCCCCTCCTCTTGGATTACTGGACACATTCCTTCAAAGTAGAAAGAGGGCTTTGGTTTACTGAATGAGGTGCAATTTCCATTGTCTGTTTCCCTTTGCAAGTCTAGATGTTCTGTTGCTGATTTATGTACTCTTCTCTCTTTCAGAAACATGTGAAGACCCTGGTGAGGCACTGGAACACAGAGTTATCCTTTAGACTACGAGGACAAAGGTTGCGCCTTTCAAACTCTTCATTTTTTAACCTGTCGGGTCCCTCGGACCATGGAGGGACTACAGGATTCAAAGAGGACTTTGAAACAAAGCCCTGGACGTGGTTTCAAATTGTCCTTTATGTGCTGGTTGTTATTCCTAATCTTCCCTCTAGTGTGCTGCGAACAGTCCTTTACAACATTTCACCCTGAACGACGAGAATGGGCATTCAACCACATGACGGTTCACAAGACGACAGGAGCACTCTACATCGGTGCCGTCAACCGTGTCTACAAGTTATCAGGCAATCTGACACTCCTAGTATCCCATGATACTGGTCCGGAAGATGACAACAAGGCCTGCTACCCTCCACTCATCGTTCAGCCTTGCTCTGAACCACTGGTTTCTACCAACAACATCAACAAACTCCTCCTCATCGACTACTCTCAGAACCGACTACTTGCCTGCGGAAGCCTCTACCAAGGAGTCTGCAAACTGCTACGGTTGGACGACCTCTTTATCCTGGTGGAGCCCTCTCATAAAAAGGAGCACTACCTATCTAGTGTCAACCAGACGGGCACCATGTATGGAGTCATTGTGCCCTCACAGGGCAAGGATGGAACCCTCTTCATTGGTACAGCTGTGGATGGGAAGCAAGACTACTTTCCAACCATCTCCAGTCGGAAGCTTCCTCGTGACCCAGAGTCTTCAGCAATGTTGGACTACGAGCTTCACACTGACTTTGTTTCGTCACTCATCAAGATTCCCTCCGACACCCTGGCGTTGGTCTCTCATTTTGACATCTACTACATCTATGGCTTTGCCAGCGGCAATTTCGTCTACTTTCTGACCGTGCAACCGGAGACACCAGAGAACAGCATGTCTTCCAGTGGGCCTTCAAATGACCTCTTTTACACCTCTCGAATCGTCCGACTCTGCAAAGATGACCACAAATTCCACTCCTATGTGTCATTGCCTATTGGTTGTGTCCGAAACAGAATTGAGTACCGACTTCTGCAAGCAGCCTACTTGGGCAAACCTGGACGAGTTCTTGCGGCGTCCCTCAACATTAGCGCTCAAGATGATGTGCTCTTTGCTGTCTTTTCCAAAGGTCAAAAACAGTACCACCACCCACCTGATGACTCCGCCCTCTGCGTCTTCAGCATCCGGGACATCAATGCACGGATCAAGGAGCGTATGCAGTCCTGCTATCAGGGAGAGGGGAATTTGGAGCTCAACTGGCTGTTGGGAAAGGATGTACCTTGTACCAAAGCGGTAAGAAATCTTTCTGCTTACTAATTAGCCTGTTAAACCAGCTTTGAATGTGTGAAGCATTGTTAGATCTAGTATCTGAAACCATAATCATGGAAGTTCTTTCCAAATTGTACTACTTTAATTGAGCTTGTTGAGTGCATTGCTTATTTAAGAGCTTTATTTCGAGCTCTCTGCTTTTGAATGCCATTCTCTTGGTGCAATATACTGACAGTTCCCATGCCTGCTTCTGCTCACTAGAAAACCTCTGTAGATCAAAACAGCCAGATGGGGAATTATTACTAATTTTATGTTTTCTTTGGAATGAAGATAGGATCTGCATCGTAATGTTTATGTTGCTGGTTGTTGTTCTTACATATCCATATTTCATTCTTAAGAGTGTAACAGGATACTATCTAAGCAATCCTTTTGACCCTTGCAACCTACAGGATTGAATGTCAGATGTGGTTAGGGTTAGTCTAAGCATGAAAGCACACCCCAACAAATCCCACTTTTAGTGCATGGTATCAAATGCACAAATATTAATGATTTAAACTTTTTATTGTAAAATCTTACTGATAATTGTCCAGTTGTTTTTCTTCATCCTTTGTAGAAACCCTTTAAAATCAGAATCGGAGTTGTGCACATTCCTAAATTCTTCCTAATAATTCAAGAAGTGACAGGAAATCACATTAAATTACTCTAGCATTTTCTTTGTTCTTTACTAGTCTTGTTCCCGAAAGACCACAGTCCTCTGAGTTTTTGCTGTTTAACCAGGTTTGTAAACAAATTGAATTAGAGGCACTAATAATTCACTGTGCATAAGTTTATTTACAAGTTATCACACTGACAAGTGGTGTGTTGATGCTTATAAATATATATGAATGTGTGCATGTTTTTATGGCTGTCAGTGATTGTATCTGTGTCTATGAAGTTTAAGAGAGAATCTTAATGACAAACTATTGCTACGTGATTTTCTCCAGGGCATCCTTTATTAGCTTCAGTAAATTCGTCATTAGCATGATGTCAGAGGTGATTGTCACTCTGAGGAAAACATTATTGAGTGTCTGAGCAGGGTGGTCTTCATAGTAGCAGACTCCACTCTGGCCCCATTATGGACCCTAGAGGATCCCCTGTCTGACCCCAGGGGGCCGTCAGTGGCTTATGATGTCAGCCAGCCCTCCTCCGTGTTTTTCTAGGCCTCATTAAAAACATTGCACTAGAAACCTCCTGCGTCTCTTCTCGTGGTACTGGAGGAATGTCAGGATTGACTGAGGAGGAGGTCTGAGATATAAAAACATGAAGATATATGTTTTGTGAAAACTCCTTAGTCGATGTTGTTCAATAAATCTATGGTATTTAGCGATTAGCATAGTGAAGTTTGTGAGCCTATATGAATGAAACGCCACAACTCACCATCAAGCTTTTTTTACTCCCGTTTCATGACCAGTAGGAGTATGAAAATATTTTTACAGTAAAATAATCCTCCTCAGACATTTTTTGGTTGCTATTCAAGCTCGTTTTACCTAAAAAATACTGCTAGAAATCCCCTACCGTGATGTTTTTGTTTAATTTCCTGTCAGTTATTTCAAGCTATTTTTGATCACTGGAAACATGGCCTCTGCGCAGACTTCGGTCTAGTTCCTTCGGCTCCAGTGTCTCCTGAATCGCAGTGATTGTGAAACTTAGAGACACACAGGGTGATAGAAGGAGGAAGAGAAGTCATGAGCCACGAAGGCTGAATGAAAGATTTATCACAGAGCCCAGCTTGCAACTGTCTTCCTGCCTGGCCAACCTGCTCGCTGCTTCACATCCAGCCCTTTGATGCTATTCACTCATTCAGCCGGTGTTACGTTTCATCAGGCTGCCTGATCAAGCCTATCGCAGTGCCAGTTTGAGCAGTGATCTAAGCGGGGCACTCTATTGATCAGGTGGCTTCCAGAGGGTCAACCCTTGTCCTGATTTGTGTATGGAACAATCACCCCCTACCTGAAGCAGCAGTCATGGGAAATAGGTTCCGGTGATGAGCATAAAGGTTGCCATGTGAATATCGAATCAGGCACTTTAGATAGGCACGTATAAAACTTGATGCTGAATGTTCAAAAGCAATGTTTGCTTGTTGTTTTGTTTTGTTTTGTTTTGTTGCCAATGGAACTTTTAGTTAGATTTTAAAACAAATGGCACATATAAAACATGATGCTGAATGTTCAAAAGCAGTGTCTGTTTGGTTTTGTGGTATTGAGTTTTTTGTTTTGTTTTTACGCGGTCCAATTACTGTCTTCCCTCTGTATGGAACCTTTGGAACTTTTATAGGTTCCAAGAAAGGGCTTATACAAAGGTTGATGCTGAATGTTCAAGCAGTGTTTTTGTTTGTTTTGTTTTGTTTTGTTGTCAATGGAACCTTTGGAACCTTTAGATAGGACCCTTTGTTTTGGAACCTTACAAAACTTGATGCTGAATGTTCAAAAGCAATGTTTTTTTTTTTGTTTTTTTTTAATGCCAATGGAACCTTTGAAACCTTTAGATAGGTTCCTAAGCAAAGGGCACATACAAATATGATGCTGAATGTTTAAAAGCAATGTTTGTTTTGTTTTTTGTTGCCATGTGAATATCAAATCAGCCACTTTAAATAGGTTCTAAAACAAAGAGCGCATATAAGACTTGGTGATAGATGTTTGAAAGCAGTGTTTTGTTTTGTTTTTAGTTAGAAAGCAAGCTCTTTAGGTTGCAAAAACAAAGCACACATAAAAAACAATGCTGAATGTTCTAAAGCAATGTTTGCTTTCTTTTGTTTTGTTTTGTTTTGTTTTGTTGTCATTTGAATATTGAATCAGCCCTTTAGATAGATGCCAAAACAAAATGCACATACAAAACTTGATGCTGAATGTTCAAAAGCAGTGTCTGTTTTGTTTGGTGTTGTGTTTTTTTGTTTTGTTTGATACTCATAAATATTGAATCAGACACCTTAGATAGGTTCCAAAACAAAAGGCACATACAAAACTTGATTCTGAACATTCAAAAGCAATGTTTGTTTTGTTTTGTTTTGTTTGATATTTTGTTTGATTTATTGTTGAGCGCACATACCGCGGTCCTTCATTTCAAATAACAAACTCGAGCGCGCAAAATCTGAACGGCCCCTTAGATGGGTTCCAAAACAAAAGGCACATTCAAAACTTGATGCTGAATTTTTGAAAGCAATGTTTTTTTTTATAATTATGTGAATATTGAATCATATACAAATGTGATGCTAAATGTTTAAAAGGAATGTTTTTCTTTTGTTTTTTTTTTGTTTTTTTTGCGTTGCTGTGTGAATATCGATTCAGGCACTTTAGAAGGACATATACAAACGTGATGCTAAATGTTTAAAAGCAATGTTTATTTCACATTTTTTGTTTGATGATGAAGAACATAGCTGCCCTAAGGCATTACCAAGATGAATGCAGAGTGGACTGACTTTCCTTAAAATGGTCTTTGCATACAAACATTTATATAATGTAGTCAAAGGCCAACTGTTTTTGAGGAACACGTCTGAAAAAAATCTCTAAGGCAGTTATTTTTGGACTGGAAAATAAAAGAAAACACGAAGAAGAAGGGCTGGAACAAGATCTGCCGAGTACGAGGCATTTACATCCCTGCTTTATTGCCGTCCCCCAGCTTGTGAAGGGCTGGGAGGCAGTAAAGATTTTATAGCGTGAGCCTGTAGTCGAGCAGGCTGATATTAAAGGGCTGCGGAGTGTTGGGGACGAGCAGTGCTGCGTTCAGCATCATGACCGAGCGCACAGTATCCATCCCTCTTACTCTACATGGCACTTTGAGGCCAGTGTCAGTCACAAACTCCGATGACCTGAATCTAAACGCCGCAGAGTGTTGTAACTCGCCGCCCAAACTCAAATGGGGATTGATAGTGGCCCATGCATGCATGTGACATGAAAAATGGGCCATAGACCCTCCCATTAAATTGTAAATGCTTACAAGCTTCAATCTCTTCAGTTAAGTTGGTGTGTAAGTGTGTCTGAGAGAGAGGAAGAGATGCAGGGGAAGAGCAACAGAGATCGAGCAAGGCGAAAAATATGTTTTTTTCTTTGACCCCATGGACACATTTCACACTCTGACTAGTTTATTTGTATACTAACAGTGTCTAAAAGTGGATTTCTGAGGTAATTTCCAACAGTGTAATTTCCTCCACATCTTAAATGGTGTATTGAGTATTTGCTAGATTTAGCTATAAAAATATTTAGTCCCTGACTAGATCATTTAAATCAGAATTAGAGATCGTCTGCTTCTGGTTTGGGTCTGTATAGGTGTTGTTTTCGGCTGGTGTGGTGTGTAAGTGTGTGTGAATGTGCTTTCGTCCCCAGCCGGGGTGAGCTACACTATTCTCATAGCACAGGGTAATGAGGCAGTCAGGGAGCCCGGCAGGACTCACCAGAGCAGAGCGGGAACATGTCTGCCCAGCTGAACAGAAACCCAAGCGTCTGGCTGGGGAAACCACATTCAATGGTCCGGTTACTGTCTTCCCCCTCAGAAACTGAACACGAGTCACTATTCTCTGGCTTTCACTGCAAACCCAAACTACCAGCTGGATGGGCGTCAGTTGATACACTAGTAAAACCGAATCCCACGCTTACCATAAAAACCCGTAAATGTCAAAGAATTTTTAAATAGTGATTTTGATGCTTCAAAAAGACTTAATAGAATTATTGAGAATGTAAAATACTGTTTAAAAGTTTGGGGTCAGTAAGATTTTTTTAAATGCTTTTGAAAGAAGTCTCTTGTGCTCACTAAGACTGCAATTATTTGATTAAAATAAAGTGAAAACAGTAATATAGTGAAAGATTATTACAATTTATGATAACTTTTTCTATTTTAAATCAATTTTAATTCTTAAAATTTAATTCTTAGTTCTGTTTTGAGTCTTAAAATGTAATTTATTCCTGAAATTTTCAACAGCCATTAAAGTACAATTGAACAAAACTGTGAATTTTTACAAACTCTATCACACCAAAATACGGAAATGCTGTACTGTAAAGATTTGTAATTTTGTAACATTTATTTATTGTTGACTACACACTGCTGAACTTTTTTACTGTCTACAAAAAAGTAAACAATAAAAGAACAATTCTGCTCATCAAAAATACAGAAAAAATAGCAATATTGTGAAATATTATGGCAATTTAAAATAGTGATTTTCTATTTTAATATACTTTAAAATGACTGAAATTTCTGCATTATTTAGGTCTTTAGTGTCACAAAATCCTTTAGAAATCGCCTGACAGAAATGTGTTTTTTGTTGAAAAATGTAACCTTTGAAGTGTTTGTTTTTACAATTATTTTACAGTAACCCTGAATACCTACATTGCCGTTCAAAAGTTTGGAGTCAGTAAGATTTTCAATGTTTTTTTTTTTTTTTGTTTTTTTTGTTTTGTTTAAAAAGGAAGTCTCTTATCAAAGTTACATTTATTTAAAAAGTAATTTAATGAAATATTACTGCAATTTAAAATAACAGTTTTCTATTAGTATATACTTTAAAATGTAGTCTTGATCCTTCAGAATGATTTATTATCAATATTGGAAACAGTTGTGCTGCTTAATATGTTTTTGGAACCTGTGATAATTTTTCAGAATTCTTTGAGGAATAAAAAGCTAAAAATAACAGCATTTATTCAAAATAGAAATCTTTTCTATTAAAATAAGTCTTTACTATCACTTTTTATCACTTTTAACACATACTTGCTAAACAAAAGTATTAATTTCTTTTAAAGACAGAAAGAAAGAAAACATTTACTGACCCCAAACTTTGAATGGTAGTCTATATTGTTACAAAAGATTTATATTTTAACTAAATGCTGTTCTTTTTAACGTTTTATTCATCAAAGAATCCTAAAAAATATCACAGGTTCCAAACAAATATTTAGCAGCATAACTGTTTCCAACAATGATAATCAATCAGCATATTAGAATGATTTCTGAAGGAACATTTGACACTAAAAAAAAAACTACCACTATTTTAAGTTGCAATAATATTTCACAATATTACATTTTTTTCTGTATTTTTAATCAAATAAATGCAGCCTTGATGAGCAGAAATTATACAGTGAAATGTCAACAGTGTGTAGTCAGTAAAAAATAAATAAACAAATGTTAAAAAATTCCAAATCTTTTCAGTATTTTGGTGTGATAGTTTTTTTGTACTAAAATTGTACAAATCGACCTTTAGTGTTCCCTGATCCATTTCTTACCCTCATTTGACAACAAAACAACCAGCATTGGATCAGTTCATGTGATTTGCTTACAAAGTGCTTCCCTGTATTAAAATCAGCGCAGCCTTTTCACCCTCCTACTGATGTCTGTATAAACAAGCAAACTGACCTTGACTTTTTGATTCAAAGCAAACTGCTGACTCTCGTTTGACCTTTCTCCTCCTGTAGCCTGTCCCTATTGATGACTCCTTCTGCGGTTTGGACATCAACCAGCCCCTTGGCGGCTCTCAGCTGGTGACCGGACACACGCTTTATACGGAAAGCCGTGATCGCATGACCTCGGTGACCTCCTACGTCTATAATGGCTACTGTGTGGCTTTCGTTGGCACCAAGAGCGGACGACTGAAGAAGGTGAGTCATCGTCGCAGGTGTTTTTTTTTTCTGAGAAGCTGAGATGTGTACGGTGTTTGAGTTAAGTGGAGAAGTTGTAGACCTTTCACCTCAGATCCAAGCAAGCGTTTTTGTTCGCAAACAGTGTGTCACGTTTAGTTATTAATGGTGTCTTCTGGAGCGCTGCTTTGAACTGCTCTACTGGCCTCATTTAAAAGTATGGATGGAAAAGAGGGAACCAGAAACTTTTCGACTAAATATTTAATACCTTTTTTGTAGGATTCTTCTGGTTCTGTTCACTTTCCCGACCATAATAGGCAGCTTAAAGCGACCTCAGGGGTTCCTGTCTGCCTCCCTAGTCTATTAATTTTAATAGAATGTCTTCTCAACCAAACTCAAGGAAAGAATGTTAGACACAAGAGGCAGACAGTGTTAGGGTTATCATATGCATAATTATAATCTTTCAGATAAAAGGCATAAAGAGAAAAAGTGGTGTTAAACGCACCTTTTTGGTTGGTAATAGCAGCGATAGACAAGAATCCATCAATCTGCTTCTATAAACTATTCATTAGATTTGCTATGTTTAACAAGAAACAGATGTAGTATGGGACTTCAAATCAATCTTCATTTGTCTAAAAACACTGGCATAAATTGTTGGCTAACTATTGACACAATTTTAGAAAGGCTACAGGTAATTTTACCTACAGTACAACATAAGCCTAAAACAATAACTAAATAACTTTTTAGCTAAATGGATAGATGTATTTCTGCTCTAGATGTCGTTAGCCAAAAAGAAAACTAGTTTCTGAGCCTGTTTTTTTTTTTTTTTTTTTTTTTTTTTTTACATAAACCTGATTTATTTCAGTATTTTTATATTATTGTAATATTTACTAATATTTTGAATTATCGTTTATTTATATTTTTTAATTTCGAGTGGTTTTTTATTTTATATATTTCTAAAAACCTTTATATTTATTTCAGTTTTAAAAAAGTGTTATTTATTTCAGTTTTAGTATTTTTAGTACTTAAATTTACGTTTTTTATTTTAATTTTTTGGCATTTTTATTATTTATATTTCTAAAAACCTTTATTTATTTCAGTTTTAGTATTTTTAGTACTTCAATTTACTAATTAGTTTTGTTTTTTGGGGGGTTTTGTTGTGGCATTTTTATTTTTTATATTTCTAAAAAGAAATATATTTATTTCAGTTGTAGTATTTTTAGTTCTTTTAATTTGTTTGTTTTTTATTTGCATTTTTTGGCATTATTATTTTTGTTTTATTTCTAAAAGCGTTATGTTTATTTCAGTTTTAGTATTTTTAGTACTTTAGTTAAATTCACAAATTTATGTTTTTTATTTTTTGGCGTTTTCATTATTTATATTTCTAAAAACCTTTATTTATTTCAGTTGTTGTATTTTTAGTACTTTAATTAGTTTTTTATTAGCTTTTTTTGGCATTTTTATTATTTATATTTCTAAAAACCTTTATATTTATTTCAGTTGTTGTATTTTTAGTACTTTAATTAGTTTTTTATTAGCTTTTTTTGGCATTTTTATTATTTATATTTCTAAAAGCGTCAATTATTTCAGTACTTATACAGTAGTATTTTCAATACTTAAATTCAACAATTTATTTAATTTATGTACTTTTTTTTGCCAAAGCAACATTTCTCATTTTCATATTTTTAGCTTTTATTTCAATTACTGAAATGTTTAATCATTTTAGTTAACAATAACAATATCAACATTAACAGAAACGTACACAATCCAGTAAGTATTTTGAGAAGCTAAATAGCCTCTATTTTGATTTCATGTTGACTTTACAGATCACTTTGTGTGGTTCAAAATGTTTGCCCTTCATTGAGCAGCCAGTTTAGTAAGTGTTGACATGTTAGCATGTGGCTAATGGAACTGCTGTGGTTCATAGCAAGATGAGACTACCTGCAAAGGCAATTATGAAAATGACAAGGGGTCTGTCAGCTGCTTTTGGGACTCAAGCCCCCATTGGGGCACAACACCGTTGAGTGACAGGCCAGGCCCTGTTAGACGAGCAGGAACAGGCATGTCCTCACCCCACAGCAGCTGCAGGAGACACCAAAGGGATGAAGACAGAAAGAGACCTGCTCTACAAACGTTGGTTTTGTCCCTGGTTCCCACCTGCCCCCCATAAACACACACAAATAACAGCTGCCTTCCCAGACGCGAGGGAGAACGGACAATGTCAAAGTGTCAAACTGAGTGTTTGTTTCATGCCGGTAGCACGGCGACGTCCAAATTGTGTTTTTGCGCCTTGATTAATTAATTTATAATTGAATCAGCACCGCAATCAGGAAGTGGCATCGGCGGCATTCGCTCTCTGTAATCCTCTTGTTTTAGCGGCTTATTAATTAATGTTATTTTTTCTCCTTGCGGTTGGTGAAATTAAATTAGGCCAACAGCGCCGTGCTCTTAGAAGTGCTGGTGTAGCATGTTTGTCTTGCCTCAAGCTTGCTTGCATTCTTAGTCAGTGCATATCGCCGCCCTAGTGGCCAGAAAGGAGAATGAAGCATACAGATGTGGTGGAATTAGGGAGGTATTACCATAGATGGAAATCTTGCAGTAGTCTTTGCAAACCCTTAGAAGTCGGGCACATCTGCACAAGGCGTAACAGTGTCGAGGAAGAGGATGAGACGGCCTTATGAGAGATTGTGTGTTTTGGAAAGGTTAGGCAGTTCTCGCAGCCCCAAAAAGTGTGTCTCTTGGAGAATCTACAGACGAGTCTAGAGTGCTCAGGAAGCTGGGATTTGTGAGATGCTTTGTTTTGTGTCCATGAGCCTTTTTCCCCTGCTGTTCAACTCTGAGAATCTGGCTTTTGTGTTCTAGCTAGGGCTAGATGATAATTTGGATATTTATTGAACCTCCACCATATATTCTTTGGGAGTTTGCAAGTGATATAAAAGTAAGCAGCATCATTGTGATGATTTAAATGCACTTTTTATTTGGCCATGAAGTTTCCTAATGACCATTTTTGTGATCCTCTCATCTTTTGTCTTCAGAGTGGCCAGTATGGAAATGTTTAAAAAGATATTTTAATACACTGATTTCAGAAGCAAAACTAGCACTGGAGCTTGTAGTTCAATTCATTTCAATGAATTAACTGTTCATTTAATCAAAGCAATCTCCTTAAGGCAATTTTTACATATTATGACTAATACATATCACAACTTTTCCCCGTGCTCAGAATCATGAGTTTTTAGACCAATTCATAGTAGACGTCACAGTTAAGTCACTTGCAGCTGCGCACGCATAGTAGTGGCAGAAAAACACTTTTAACAAGTGGAGGGAAATGGGTAAAATTCATGGAAGAAGAGAAAAAAAATTGTGCCTTTTGATATCAGAATGGGAATGCAAATAATTTTTATAGACTACTGTCATCAAAGACGCCATTTGAAGTTAAACGGACAGACTTTGGATGAAAACTGCTATGATTACGTTACTTTTAAAGCATATATTTGATTTAAACAATGTCTACATAATATTCACATATGCTGTTCATAGGGGACACATTGTAGTAGCCCTACAGTTACAGCATGACATATCATTTTAAACCAATTGCTATTAACATTTTACATAACATTTATTTATTTTATCTCACAATTCTGACAATTTTTCCGCAAATGCAAGTTTATATCTTCTAGTTTGGACTTTATAACGCAATTTAACTCAACAATAATGAGTTTATCAATTCTCGGGGGAAGTTTTTTTTTTTTTTCTCATCAGAATTGTAATATTTCATTTTGGAGATTTGAGAATAAAGTCAGAATTTTTAAATATAAGCTTAAATTTACCTTTTTTTATTTTTTTATTCCATGGCTCCATAGACTGCTACTTTAAAACCGTCATTTTCTTCCACCAGAAAGAAGCGTCATCACTGTTTGCAAACACCGAATTGGCCTATAGCTCACACTTTTGGCTTTTTTCCACACTTTTAACTTTTATTGAGTTCAATTGAGTTAGAAAGTCCAAACTAGGAGATATAAACTTGCGTTTGCGAGTAGAACTGTCAAAATTATGAGATAAAATAGGTAAATATTTTGTAAAATATTATAGGTTTAAATAGCATTTCATTCTGTAACTGTAGGGGGTTAATACAATATGTTCCTAACACAATATGAAGTACATACAGTATGTCGATATTGTTTAAATCAAATTCTAATAATCATAGCAGGTTTCATCTATATTGTGTCCGTTAAAACGTCTGTGTTTAGCTTCAAATGGCATCTTTGATGACAGTATTCTATAATAATTTGCATTCTGATTCTGACAAGTTTGGGAACAGGTTTGGTGGTTTGGGTAGGTTTAAGAATTGGTTAAGATGTAAGGGATGGGTCAAGAGATGTAATTACATGCAGGTATTTTAAAAATATAATTACAATGTAAAAACATCTATGTATTGTACACAATAAGTGCACTGTATCAAGTGATTTAGTCATTTAAATGTAAGTACATGGTAGTTAAGGCCACCTAATATAAAGTAGGACCTTTCTGCTTTTGTCTATATGATGTTGATGTTACAGGATTTTGTTGCTCTATAGGTGATCTATTCTTGTACAGGGGTGAGTGGTTGTACCTCATCCTTTGAAGAATGGAGTCGGTTGCATGATCTGCCTATTCCTGCCCTCCACCTGCAAGAGGAGGGGGAGGGAACGAAAGAAAGAGGGGGAAAGCGTAGCGCAGCAGCGGCGAGAGAAGGGAAGAGACTGATGAAATGTGAAATTTAGCTCAGCTGAAGAAACCGGGCTTGCACTGCTGCCTGTAATTGGATTGGCTCCTTTCCCAAAGAGCGAACCCACCACTCTCTATTGCCACTTTCCCTTTTTCTCTCCCTCCCTCTTGCTTGCTCTCACACACATACACCAAATCCCCATTCAATCGACACAGTCCCATGCCGTACCCTCCCTCGCTCCAAGCAGAGATTCCATGCTGGTCGATCTCTCTTTCTCTCTCTCTCTGTATCCTGGTAAAGCAGACACATGCGATTCTTGTAGCATTGGCTCATGTAGCTGGACACACAAGTTGAGGAAAAAGCTCTTTGAATGAATTAATGAAAGCGGACCCAGGGTGCTATTGTCCAGATTCCATCAGGCTGCTGTAGGTTAAACAGTTCTAGCATTAGTCATTTTCACAATCCTTTTCTGTAACTGTTTTAGGGTGAATGAAATATTGGAGAGTGTTGAATGTAAGCAACATTAACAGCCATCCACTGGACTCTGAGAGTGAATAATAGCATGCAGGATTCAGAAAACACCATAGTCATTTGTACTAGGGATGTAAACATATTGGTCATTTCAATGTAATGACTGATAAAGGATAAAGTATAATGGTCAATATTGTAAATTTGTACTGTTTTGCATTCATACTCAAGCACCAGCTTAAACTTGTAAATGCTTGAAGTGAAATTGACCATCAAAATGTTACTTTTGCTATGTCCAACAAGCCACACATGTGAAAAATACATTGCGGAGCAAAGAGGAAACTGACAACGTACTCACAGACAAGAAAGAGCAGGGTACTTTTGGTATTGAACAAAGTCTTAGCTTTCAAATGGTATTTTTTTTAAGAAATTCAAACAATAAATACTATTCTGTGGCTCTTTAATGTCTTGATAGATCGTTGTAGTGCCTCAGTTCAAGCTGCATATGAACAGATCATCCTTTCTTTATTACTAGTTATAGCATGAAATAAACATGAATGAACATCAGAAAGAATCTTATTTCAAGTGTGGAAAGATGCTTATACACCAGTGTTGTTTTCGTCAACGATGACGATGACGAAATCATTTCGTTGACGCCACTTTTTTCCATGACGAAAACGAGACGATGACGAGATAAAAATGGCTAGTTGATGACTAAAACATGACGAGACGTGTGTGAGTTTTCGTTGACGAGACGAGAATAGACGAAAATGTTAGTGGGTGGTCCGTCAGACGTTTAAAATGCATGACATTTCTGCTTATTGTGCATGCCAATTAAAACCGAAAAAACTACCTGCCGCTATGGCAAGCCGTTTTAGCATTAAATGCTCTTTGCCATACTAGTATGGCAAGCCGTTTTAGCATTCCATCCTTGTTTGTCTTTTATGTTTTAAAACATTCCTTCATTATTGTAATTATTTTTAAAAAAAAAATAGTCGATCCGGAAGCTCACATTGTGTTGAATTAGCCTATAGATCTGCTATTTTCAGAACAGCAAAATACTTACTGACCTACATTAATTTGTTAAAAGACTACTTTTCCCCCAGTTTATTGACTAAAACTAGACTAAAACCTTTTTGACTTTTCGTCGACTAAAACTAGACTAAAACCTTCTTGACTTTTCGTCGACTAAAATTGGACTAAAACTATCACATATAGAAGTGACTAAAATTTGACTAAAACTAATAACCATTTTAGTCCAAAAGACTAAGACTAAGACTAAATCTAAGATGGTTGTCAAAAACAACACTGTTATACACACTATTTTTCAAGTTCAAGTCCACCGATGTTCTACTCTCTTGTCCGGTTTGTTTGTCAGACAAAATAGCAGATTTAGCATAATGATTAGTCAGATTGCCTTTCAATCAAACTCCCAGTGAAAGGTCAAATGGAAACCAAAATTAGTACCAAAAAAGGTGCTACTTTTTTCTATTTTGTGCAGTTTTTTCTTCCTTTACTGTCAGAAAATATGCAATATAGGCTTCTGACCTTACACCGGTGGCAGTGCCCTCTGAGCTGATGGGTGGCAGAGTGCTGATACTGTACACCTCAGCAGGATTTTGGCAGATAAGGGTGGCAAGGACAACAGAATAAATAAATCAGTGGCATTCAACGTCCCATTCAGCCATTTTGTTTAGAGGTCACCATAGCGTCTGATTTTTGTATGTGTGTGAATTTACATTCAGAGGGAAAGCATATGGATATACCATTCTAATACCTAACATTATATTAAAATGACATCTTTTTGTAAGCAGAACAATATTGGCCATATTTACTATTGAAAATATCAGCCTCTGTTAGCAGTATTGCGTCAGATTAATTATAGGGCGTGAAGTTAAGTTTATATTGTGCTTTAAGTGAAAATCTCAGGGGAGAGTGTGGGCTTCCTGAGAGGAGGGGGAATACGTTAGGAGCGATCAGCCCCAGAGGGTTGCTTTTCGCTTTGATATTGTTAGAGAGGAAAAGACCGCATGCTAAAATTAGATCTTTAAAGTTATCCCACTGGGAGATTAGAGCTGATTTGAGATGGTCACACGATCTGTACTACATTAATCCAATCAGAGCGCAGGCATCGTGAACTGCGGGACTGCAGGAAACTGTGTGACTCAGGTTTACTAAAAAAAAGTCAATTGAAAAGAGCACCTGGGCTAATTATACGTGCCCCCATTAGACATCCTTCTATTTCTAATTGGTGGTATAATAAGTACTGTGATGCGAGGAGTAGTTTGCATGACCTACATGGTAATTCCACTCATGTAAAAGCCCCCAAAGGGAAACTATTCTACGTCTGCATTATGTAGTGTTGTGGAAGCTGCTTTAAAACTTAGTTTTCCAAGCCACGAGCTACTGATACTTTAAATAGATAAACAACAGTGAGTCTGCTCTTTAAAAAATATAGAAGATGTAGTTAAATAAGATACAGTTGAAGTCAAAAGTTTATGTACACCTTGCAGAATATGTGAAATGTTAATTATTTTACCAAAATAAGAGGGATTATACAAAATGCATGTTATTTTTTATTTAGTTCTGACCTGAATAAGATATTTCACATTAAAGACATTAACATATAGGCCACAAGAGAAAATAATAGTTGAATTTATAAACATGACCCTGTTCAAAAGTTTACATACACTTGATTCTTAATACTGTGTTGTTACCTGAATGATCCACAACTTTTTTTTTTTTTTTTTTTTTAGTGATAGTAGTCCCTTGTTTGTCTTGAACAGTTAAACTGCCTGCTGGTCTTTAGAAAAAATCTTCAGGTCCCACAAATTCTTTGGTTTTTCAGCATTTTTGTGTATTTGAACCAGTGTTGTTTTTGACAACCATCTTAGATTTAGTCTTAGTCTTAGTCTTTTGCTTAGTTTTAGTCAAATTTTTGTCACTTCTATATGTGATAGATTTAGTCCAATTTTAGTCGACGAAAAGACAAAAAGGTTTTAGTCTAATTTTAGTCAAAAAAAGGGGAAAAAGTAGTCTTTTAACAAATTAATGTAGGTCAGTAAGTATTTTGCTGTTGGGTAGTGTCACTTATAAGTTGTGAAAATAGCAGATCTATAGTTCAACACATTGTGAGCTTCCGGATTGACTATTTTCACCAATAATTACAATAATGAAGGAATGGTTTTAGACATAAAAGACATATATTTGAAATACACCCATAGGTCCTCTCGCCGTTTGCGACCACCCTGTGTGCAAACTGCCGCCATCATGGTTAACCGTCTGTCTGTCTGAGTGACAACAATGTGACGTGTTGAGCACGTTGTGCGCTGCACGCCAGGTGGTGGGCGTAACCAAACAAGAATAGAATGCTAAAACACTTGCCATACTAGTATGGCAAAGAGTATTTAATGTTAAAACGGCTTGCCATAGTGGCAGATACTTTTTAGGTTTTAATTGGCATGCACAATAAGCAGAAATGTCATGCATTTTAAACGTCTGACGGACCACCCACTAACATTTTCGTCTATTCTCGTCTCGTCAACGAAAACTCACACACGTCTCGTCATGTTTTAGTCATCAAAGAGCCATTTTTATCTCGTCATCGTCTCGTTATCGTCATGAAAAAAAGTGCCGTCAACGAAATGATTTCGTCATCGTCATCGTTGACGAAAACAACACTGATTTGAACCCTTTCCAACAATGACTGTATACTTTTGAGATCCATATTTTCACACTGAGGACAACTGATGGACTCATATGCAACTATTACTGAAGGTTTAAACGCTCACTGATGCTCCAGAAGGAAACACAATACATTAAGAGGGTGAAAACTTTTTGAATTTGAATATCCGGGTAAATTTAACTTCTTTTGTCTTCTGGGAAACATGTAAGTCTCTTCTGTAGCTTCTGAAGGGCTGTGCTAAATAAAAAAAAAAGATATTTAGGCAAAATAAGAAAAATGCGCACATCATCATTCTGTTTAAAAGTTTACACCCCCGGTGTACTCTTTACTCTTACTGCATTATGTTTCTTTCTAGTACATCAGTGAGCATTTAAACTTTCTGTATTTGTGGGACCTTAAGGATTTTCCTGAAGAACAGTGGGCAGTTTAACCGTTCAGGACAAACAAGGGACTCATGAACAACTATCACTAAAAACAAAAACAAAATAAAAACAGCTGTGGATCATTCCGGTAACAACACAGTATTATAAGTGTGTGTAAACTTTTGAACAGGGTCATTTTTATAAATTAACTAAACATATTTTGTCAGAAATATCTTATTCAGGTCAGTAGGCTACTAAATAAAAAAAAAATAACATGCATTTTGTATGATCCCTCTATGATTTTGCAGATTCTGCAAGGTGTATGTAAACTTTTGACTTCAACTGTAAGTATTCAAGTCAAAAAGCTCTCAGATTTCATCAAAAATTTCTTAATTTGTGTTCCGAAGATAAACGGAGGACCTACAGGTTTGGAACAACATGAGTGCGAGTAATTAATGACAGAATTTTAATTTTTGGGTGAACTATCCCTTTAAAATCTCATAAACAGCGCAGTGGGCAAGCATGACCAAACTGATTTCTGTCATCTTGCTTCGTTAGTTAATCAGTGTTTGGTTTGGACTGTGTTCCGACAGGGTTTGGAAGAACGGTTCAGGTGGCTTCCTTCTGGCAAGCAATTGAGGCCCTAATTGGACAAATGTCTCATTGAACTGGTTAAGTGTGTTTCTGGGCACCCATCCCACTCTCCTCGACACTGACATCATCGCTGACATGGTGGATGTGTTCGGGACTGGAGCAGAGACGCAGCGGTGATCTGCAGCCGACTGCCGCACATGAAAGGAGTGGCAGTTTAGTGGACCGACACGCAGCTGTGTCCACTACTTAGCTCAACCTACGTCGCTTCTGTCCCAGAAATACCTTGATTTTGTTCTGAGCATCCCTTGTGGCGTAAGATGGTGTCGGATGCGCTAGTTGCTAAAGTCTTTGATGAGCTGGGAAACAGCTGGGTTGGCGGCTTTAGTGTGTTTAGCTTTCCCAGCTGTGGTCTCCTGATTCCACCATGTCGTCCCTTGGATTTGGTCCGTAATGAGCCGTGGCTGAAGACGTGCTTCATTGTCTGGGACGCACAGCAGGAAAGAGAGTTGGAGATGGTGGGGGCGAAGAAATGCTTTCTCAAGAAGAAATTAGATTTCTCAATACTAAAAAATTGTGATCGTGGATCACAAAATCAGTTGTAAGGGTACATTTTTTTGCTGAATTAATAAGCTTTTCATTGATGTATGGTTTGCTAGGATAGAACAATATTTCTAAATAATAAATTCTGGAATCTGAAGGTGCAAAAAAAATCTAAATATGAAGAAAATCGCCTTTGAAATTGTTCACATGAAGTTCTTAGCAATGCATATTACTAATCGAAAATATATTTACAGTAGGAAATTTACAAAATATATTCATGGAACATGATATTTACTTAATAACCTGTGATTTTTGGCATTAAAAAAAATATTCTGACCCATACAATGTATTGTTGGCTATTGCTACAAATATACCCATGCTTGCTAAGACTGGTTTTGTGGTCCAGGGTCACATTTGTTGTTGTTCTGTGAATTTTCGCAGCTGAAATTCAGTCGTTTTAAGTTTCTCACACCGGTTTGTCACTCTGACCAATAGAAAGCTGCTTGGTTTGAAAGTGACTTCTGTGTGAGTTGCGTTTCATACTTCTCTACACTATTGGCAACGGACCTATTTTTCCCACAAAATTTCAATGAAATTTCGCCAGTGTGACTGTATCTTAACAAAAATGGACTAAAAGCCACACAACTCTAATAAAGCCACATATATCTTTTTTAGAGCCTTTCCTCTCTCTCCAGATGTCTGTGCGGCTCTCTCCTTTGAGAGAGATCGGCAGAGATGATTTTTACTTTACTTCAGAAACTTAATGATTCATTTAGAAACAGGCTGTCAGCGGCAGAAACCCTCACTAGAGTTTGCCCCGCTAAGCAAAACTTGCCCAGCAGTTATGTGTTAATTTGTTTTTTTCAAGGTCATGGGAGCATCCAGCACGTCGGTTTTCGTACTGGTGGCATTTTCTCGACATACTGCAACACTACAACAAATTCTGCTGTTGTGCAGTGACACAAATTGGTGTATCTGCAATGTTGTTGGCTGAGGTTATACTTTCCTCCTGCAGTTTCATAATTACTCGAATTGAGTGCTTTTTGTAAAAGCCAAGTGTTTCTTGTTTTGATTCTATATTTTGTGTGGTCTGTTATTATCCTCGATTTTCTGGTTCCTGGGTATTTTAGATTAAAAAAAGAAAAAGAAAAGAAAAAGTGTCAGCCTTTGAGGACAATACGGTATCTGCTGCCAGATACAAACAGCCATGAGATGCATTTGTTTAAATGTTCCTCTTGGTTTCAGCGTTGTAAGGAAGCTTCAATTATATTGAACACAAATGAGCAAAACAATAGAACATGCGTTTCAATCATCATAACAATTTCTCACTCCTCCTTCAATTTCATGTTGAATTAGCATCAATCTGCCTGCAAATTAAATGCTTTGTCTTATTCCGTCTGTCTCATGTATGTAAATATGATCCAGTTTGAAGGCTTTGAAAAGTAATAATGTTTTCAAAAATTATGAAAAGGTTTTAGAATATATATACAGTCAAGCCAAAATTTATTCAAACACCTTTCTCACATTATCAGTTTATTCATTATAGTTTAGAAAATGGTGATAAAATATAAGAGCACAGAATTAAACTGTCTGATCAAATTCATTTTGATAATCTCAGATAACATTGTTACAAGGTATGTAATGGATTATAATCAGTCAAAAAGTATGACAAAATTTACACAACTATCAATACTTTGTTGAACAATTACCAAGCAATGCTTAATTATGTTGAGTCTGTGGTGCAAAAAGGTCACATTAGCATTTAAAGATGTCTGAATAATTTTTGGTCCCAAATTTTGATCAATTTTAATGTATGAAGAATTTTTGGATATAATGTCACAGTTTACTTTATTTTGCTATCCATACTTACATAAATGAATTATTGTGAACTCTACCCACTAGTAAAATACATCAAAAATTATATCTGGTGTCTGAAAGATTTTTGGTTTGACTGTATGTAAATAATATAATAAAATATAAACTAAAAAATATATAATAAATACATTAATTATTATATTTACAATTTATTAAGACTCTGAAGCCCCACTTTGTAGCCTGTTTGTTAAAAGTGGCTGTTACATCACATTTTAAGCATGTATGGTCTGAGTACAAGTACTATTTTCAGACATTTTGTAGTCGTCAAAGCAGTTTTATCAGCAGATGTGTCCTGATAGCATGATCAGGTGATTACAGTAATCATTATTGTCTGCTGTGATTGCAGATGGTGTTGCACCCTCAGTGCCACCTTGCTGGCTCTCAGCGAGATTGCGAGCAATCTTCCTAATCATGTTACTGTACACTGGGCAATTCAACTTCAATTTGCCTCCTACCAATAGTGGGAGACGCTGATTGGCTGTTGAAATTAGGAGCTGCGAGAGCACATATTGAAGATTGGCTTGCCCTGATTTTACAATGGGAGCTTGTTCTTGAATTAAACAAGGAAGAACCCAGTTCTTCGAATCGATGCAGCCTCTTTATAAACAGCTAAGGTTGGTGTTTCAAATCGTAATAATAGTGCTCTTTGACCATCTTTAGACCTTTTTTGCTGCTTTAACCCCAGGTTGACCCATCTGACTAAAGCAAGTGACTTCATTCCGCTATTCAGACCGAGCCTCACAGTTCTTTAGGAAGGATCTCAAGCTTTCCTGGTCTGGCTCTGGACTCAAGCGCGGCTAAAGAGCCAAAAACTGGGAGATAGAGGGACCCTGCTGTTCCTTTCACTCATCAAACACACGTCCACACAAAGACACACATACACACACACTTCTGCCCCCAGACCTCTTCCACTTATCTTCTTGGCACGGTCTTCAGTCAGCCTTCTGTCCGCGTACAGTCGTGTGTCCGAGCCTTGTGTGTGTGAGAGCTGAGTACTGGCCAGCTGTCTTTCTTTTGCTTTTTGTGCCTGTGTGAGCTCAATGCTTCGTCTTCTCTCTTCTCTCTTTTCTGCGCCTCTGTGTTTTTGTCTCTCTCACACACTGTCTTTCTAGCTAGTCCATTACATTACCATTAGACAGCCCACCCTGCAGTGATCTCATTACTGACACACACACACACAGCTACTCACACACTACCTCTTTTTCCAGTTTTCACTCTTTTATTTTCCTAGCCGTCTTTCGTTATTCTCCCTCACTCTTTTTTGTGAGATTCTGCTTTTTTCTCTGTGAATTATCGCTCTTTTGTAGTCGCTGTTCTTTGTTTCTCCATTCGCTCTTTTTGCCATTGCTTTAAGTTTGTTTTCAAACCATGGTTTAGTACTTTGTGCTGTTAAAGAGGCATTTTAAAATCTCTGTGGACGCTCTCCTAAAGTAATATTTTTCTCAAATATGAAATACTGTCGTCATTTGCTCATCCTTGTGTTGTTTCAAACCCTTATGACGTCTGTAGAAACTAATGGCGAATTTTGAAGAATCACACTGGTCGCTTTTTCCAGGAATCACACTGGTCGCTTTTTCTATTTCGCAATAAATTAAGGCTTTTAAGCTGAGAAAATTACATACAAGTATGATAAAAGTAGTCCTTTTGAAGTTCTGAGAAACTGAATTGAAACTGATTGAAACTGTAATTGTTAGTTGCTGAAAATCTTGACTGGTATGTTTGTAGGAGAAGTGTCAATGTCTAGTTTCAAATCCAGAGTCAAGTTTTTTCAGTGAACCAGCTGATTCAGATCATCAAACCAATCATTTGATCATTTAGTTCAACTTACTTGCGATTTTTAAGTTCAGAGATGTTATATGAACTATTTTAACAATGTCCTATACCTTTCTGGGCCTTGCACATTTCGGTTGTGTTGCCATCTATGCAGGTTCAAAAAGCTCTTGTATTTCATCAAAAATATTTTAGTTTGTGTTCAAAAGACCAGTTTGGAATGACATAAGGTTGAATAATTAATGACAGAATTTTCATTTTTGGTGGAACTATTCCGCCATTCAAGGTAGTTGCATGGAAAAGACTGTCCAGTGCAATCTGCAAAATCCTTATTTTTGTCAGTATGCTATTCTAAACATAGTCATTGTCTCATTTCGTTGACTGATTGCATTCAGATCAGGAGAGTTGATTAGGTAGTTGATGCTAATGGGCTCTCTCAGGATCCCATGTGCTGCTCTCGCACGCAGCATCTGTTTATTCCTGCCCTTCTACTTTATTAATCTCCTTACTATAAACTTCTACCTCTTCATTTAATATACTTCGTATCAGTTTCAGGAGAGCGCTACATTACCCTGTTGACTGCCAGCCGTAATTGGTCTTAACGTCATGAGGTTGGTGAATTAACCTTGTGATTAGTGTCAGTCCTCACCAGAGACCGTGCATCCACGGTTCTTGCCGTTTTATTTCCCTCTTGACTAAAATCAAGATGCGGTCCATGTTAAAAGCTCTGCTTCCTGAGACCGTCTGTAAGACGAGGACAGTTTGAAAGAACGTGTGTAGAATATAGAATATGTTTGGAATATGGTAGACTTTGCAGTTCACATGCTTTCTGTCCTAAATAGTATAGATTTGACTTGCTGCATCCCAAATCATAATATATTGACACTAAGTAAGCCAAAAGCGTCTAGATTATGCTTTTTGTGGTGTTTTTTTTCCTCAAAGTGTGCATCCGTGAATGATTTTCAAACTATTACTTGTCAACTTTTTCTGGAGAAACTCATTCCTATGGAATACATGCATTATTAAGTTACTTTGAATAAACCCTTATAATGTGTGACTGAAAATAATAGTTTTTGTTGGTGATATTTTCACAGCCAGTTTTTGAAGTAAAACTGACGCCTTTTCAGATTGCTTTTGATTGCATTTGACAGCGTTATGTCCTGCGGTTAACGTCGGGTAATGTTCAGCACCTCAGTTTTAGTAATCTGTCACGTCTGCTGTATTATACTACACGTTCTTCCAGTGTGTTTGTTTGGCTGAATACAGAGCGTCAAAGACGCTGTAATCCAGTCTTTCTCTCTGGCACTTGAGGTCTAAATGTAATCGTGTGAATTAGCGATTTGGGTGGCGGTTTCCACTAACGTTTGACAATATGATCAGAACTGGTAAACCACATGAGAGAAGATCTGCACTCCCATCTCCAAGTCTCCCACTAAAGCATTCAAAAGATTAGAGTTGTGCGGTGAACTCATTGCTAACAGATGTCCTTGTGGGACCTCCTTCCAGCATGTTTAGAAAAGGAAAACCTCTGTAATGACACAGAAACATCCATTTCGTATTAGACTCACTGTTCGCTGAGGTTTGGTTAAAGCCCAGAGCATTAGCATAGCGTGGCTAGTCATCAGCATATCGATATTCAACCAGAGCACCCAGCTCACATAATCACTGCAGGGAAAGCATTTGAAATTCATAGAAATTCCTGCCAATCGTGTTGGCCTTATTGATCCAGTACTGCGGAAATGAAACAAAGTTCCATAAGCTCCTTATATAAAATTATAACCTACCTTTAGCATAGAAAGCAATGAGGCTGTGAGGATGAAGAGGGGAGGACATAGGAATAGATAATGTGATTGAGAGAGAGAGAGAGTAAAAGCATTTTTTTGGCCGCGGTTCCACAAATAGATTTCTACTGTCCGTCAAAGTGGACAACTGGCCCGTCGCCAGACCATATTGATTTACTTTACAAAGCACTTGAATGGGCCAGATATCTGTGATTACCCAATTCATTAGTGTAGTCTCTTAGAGCGAAGGGGAAATTAGATAAAAGCTAAGCCTAGAGATGGGAAAACCTCAAATTGTCCTGCATGTGCATGTCTGGGTAGGTGGAGTGCACTTTAAACCAATTAAAACCTGCTTGGCTTTCAGTACAGCAAACACCGCTGTGCACCATGGGCCCTAGCTGTAGTCTGACCTCCCATTATGTTATTAAATTATATTAATTTATGAATAACTGTTGTTAAAGGAATGAATCTTGACAACATTCGTGTTTGTTCTTATCATTTCCGGTCAAGTAGGTGTAATATTATTCTAATATATTAATTAATACTGCTTGTACATATCTTTACCACCAATTAAATTTAGCTTGTCAAACTATTGCACCCTTTGCTGCTTACTAAGTCCTCCATATGATTTAGCAGCTTCCACACATTTTTCCATGGTTTAGACAGAATAAATTAGTAGAACAACTTATTCAGTAGTACATTAACTGTGCAATCTATGCTGTTGTTTACATCCGAGTATCTCCAATATGGCCACGCATCCAGGTAACTGACCAAATCGTGACGTAAATGCAAACCCTCTAATAGCGGCTCCCTGATGTCTGCAATTTATATACTGTATAATTATCCAATAATATAATTGCGAGAGAAAGCATTAAAATATATATTTTTCCTCCCGTATTGTATTCATTCCGTATACACGTCATTTCCTTATGTTATTCAGGTTCAAAGACGTGTTGCGTTAGGTTTAATGTCAGTGATGCTAAACTCCATTAAGGCTGTGGTCACATTTTGTTGTTCAGATGTAAAGTATGAAAGGGACTTCTACGTGAGCTACGCAACTAACAATAGATAATCGTGCTACCTGGTTACCTCACCCTCAGTCTCCTAACCGATTATGACACGTTTGAATGTGCATAAATATTTGCAATGAATATAAAGACGCATGCTTCCCTCGAGTGGAAACCAAAAGCACTCGTCGTCAGTGGTTTGTGTGGCGCTGTGATTTGTTGATGCTGTTGCGTCTCTGAAGAGATGCCTTTATCAGGTAGCTTTCAAGCGAAGCTCTCTGGCTAAAAGCCTGAATGATGTTTTTTTAAAAACACAAAAACACATTGTTTGTGCTTGTGAGAGCATTTTCCCTTCTTTTCTTTCCCTGTCACTTTAAATAACACCTTCAAAAACTTTCATCTTGTTTGGACTGTGTCAACAATCGAAGCGGCTTTGTATCTTACACGTCTTACTTATGAACTCATTTCAGCTGACAAGATGTATTGTGCTCGCTGGTGCCATTATTAGCGTCAAAAGAGTTTACGGCGGCAGTTCTACTGAGAACTTCGTTGTAGATCATTAACACTTTTTTTGAAGCATCTAGAAAGAAATAACACGTGACTAGGCTTAGTTTTTTAGGCATCTGCCCGTACATGAAACATACATTCTGACAGAAATTTCTGTGGTGTTTTGGAGCGGTTTTTTTAGCTGCTATCAGAGTGTTATTGGCAATTTCCTGTCTTCTCTTGGCCTGTCCACCTCTTTCTTTGTCTTTATCGCCTATGAGACAGCATTCAGACACCATCATCTCTAATGAATTCTGATACTTATCTAATAGCGTGCGATAATGTTTGAAACGTCAAGTAATAATGTCTCCTTCACTAAGTCATTACCTGGCCCTCACCTCTTTTCCGCGTCCACCTTTCATCCCGTCTTGGCATCGAGCGCAGACACCCCCCCCACATCCTCCTGTTCAGCCGGCTGGCTCGTGGCAGACTTCCCTGTGACGTCACACTTCCATGCGCCTAATGCGAACTGACAGCCTCACCTCGTTCATGCATCCCAAATGCACTTCCAGTCATTTAGACTAGCAGGAAAAGGAAATGCTTACTTGCCTGCAAATTCCCTAATAATGCTCTGCTTTGCAGCTTAATAACTTCTGTTTTATTTACTCAGGGTACCTAGGATTTTTTAAGTCAACATGGAAACATGAAAAATAACCTGGTTTGCTTTCCTAATAGACGTTTCTGATCTGACTTTGCACAATTCATCAGTGCATATTATTTCAAAGAAATAAAAATAACAGACTACAATGTTAAAGACATCGTTCACCCAAAAATAAAAAGTGCGTTGCTGCCAATGAGGGTCAGAAAGCTCTCGGATTTCATCAAAAATATCTTAATTTGTGTTCCAAAGATGAACAATGGTCTTACAGGTTTGGAAGGACATGAGGGTGAGTAATTAATGACAGAATTTTCATTTTTGGAAGGCATTTCAAACATCCGTTTGCTCATGTTCAGGCTAACCTGAAGTACTGCATGATTTCCACTACAGGCAGCAGAGCCCAGATGAGATATTTCTCATTGTGGTTCTCATTTGGAATCCCGTGCGAGTAGCTCTTTCTCGGCACTGCCGGCTTTGGGCTTTTTCATTATGTTTTGCCGGTGAGTCAGTCCAGAGGGTAACAGGAGGGCTAGTGCACGGAGCAAGGTCAGGGCCATGTAATCCCATTACACAATCAGAGAGAGAGACAGGAAATGCCAAGCACTGGGTTACAACTCGGGTAGGTCTGTGTAGGTATTTGTGAGTGTGGTGTATAATATCTAATAAGAAGTGGCATGTGAGGTTAATGTCCTGTTCCAGCGCAAGGCTTCATGGTTTTGGATACGTTTTCTATACTTACAGGGCTAGCGTTGCTGGCACTGATGTCATCCATTAAACGATAATCACCTCCGGTGCAACGCCATCACAGCGCTTTCTCAAGAGGCCATACAAGGGCAGTCATGCGGTCACAGTCGAGCGTGCTCTGTTTATATTCAGAGCATAAACAGAAGATATGTTACTTGTGATTGGTTATAAGTGGATTTGAAAATGAGCCTTTGGGCCTTTAGTAAAGTACAGTGGTAATGGTGTCAGATGTTAATACCACGGTACGTTTAATGCATGCTGTAGTATGAAATCGTTACTGTATTCATGTGCTATGGCATATACATAGTGTTACAAGTTACAGTTGAGGTCAAAAGTTTACATACACCTTGCAGAATCTGCAAAATGTTAATTATGTAACCAAAATAAGAGGGATCATACAAAATGCATAATAAACCCTGAATAAACCCTTGTTTGTCCTGAACAATTAAACTCCATGCTGTTCTTCAGAAAAATCCTTCAGGTCCCACAAATAAATTTTTGTGTATTTAAACCCTTTCCAACAATGACTGTATGATTTTTGAGATCCATCTTTTCACACTGAGGATAACTGAGGGACTCATATGCAGCTATTACAGAAAGTTCAAACGCTCACTGATGCTTCAAAAGAAAACACATCGCATTAAGAGACGGAGGTTGAAAACTTTTGGAATTTAAAGATCAGCGTCAGTTTAACTTATTTTGTCTTCTGAAAAACATGCAAGTATTTTTTGTAGCTTCTGAAGGGCAGTACTAAATGGGGAAAAAATGATATTTAGGCAAAATAAGAAAAATGTTCACATTTTCATTCTGTTCAAAAGTTTACACCCCCTGGCTCTTAATGCATTGTTTTTCCTTCTGAAGCATCAGTGAGCATTTGAACCTTCTGTAATAGTTGCATACGAGTCCCTCAGTTGTCCTCAGTGTGAAAAGATGGATCTCAAAATCATATTGTCATGGTTGGAAAGGGTTCAAATACACCAAAAATGCTGAAAAACCAAAGAATTTGTGGGACCTGAAGGATTTTTCTGAAGAACGTTTTGTATGATCCTCTTATTTTGGTAAAATAATGAACATTTTGCAGATTCTGCAAGGTGTATGTAAACTTTTGACCTCAACTGTATTTTAAAGTATTACCACAGCGTAAGAAAAGTATTAATTTTCCCAAAAACATGGTAACACCTTTGTATGTTTGTGTAAATGTATGCAATGATTGTTGGATTGGTTTTGTTGGTGTGTTTGGCACATACAGTTTGGCTCGGCACAAAGCAGCTGCTGGTCCGGCAGGGGGTCCAGACCCATGGGCTGTGTGTGAGGGGGGTTACAGTGTGTAGATTTGGACCCTGACCCGTAGTTTGTTTTTCTGTCGCCCTCATGGAGAGCTAGTAAACAGCTGCCCCTCGGGCTAAGTAAACCCAGAGAACGCTCCATCATCAGTTCAGTCACTGTCTATACGCTCCCCAAGCGTCAATGAAGCCACACTGGCCCCGATATCTCCCTGATCTTCTGTGAAGGCTTTTAGAGATGTTTTCTTTTTGCCATTTCCCCCACAGAGCCAATTAAGACAGAACGCAATTCAGCTACACTCGAACCACTTTCATTATGCAGTAGCATCAAATCAGCGTTGTGTAAATTGTGTAACTAGCGGCAGAAAGCGTCCCGTCTTCTCCTCCCCTGCAGGTATGTGGTGTTTTGACACGGAGTGTGAGAGCTGAAAGGTGTGCGGTGGATCGGGTGACAGTCTTGGCTTCCTGGGTTGCCCCCGTGTAATGAGATCTGTCTGATGTTTGGGCTACTCTCTCTCCAGAGCGCTGTCTGCTTTAGACAGGGTCACACTGAGCGGCGTGACAGAGATAAGATTAACTGTGTTGCACAAGATCAGGTTTCAAGCACTCAAATGCTGACTTTCTCTTTCTTTCTCTTTTGTCCACCGCCTTCTCTTTCTGTCTTTATGTTGGCTAGCCGATGATGATTAAGGACTCTTCATACATAAGTTGTTGTGACTTCCTATGTCATAATTTTATGTAATTAACGTAATTGTTAACATCATTTTACTACACCTGCACTCCAAGACAAGAAACTGAAGGATTTAATATATGTTATTGTGGGCCAAACAAAGGAAAACATTATATAAAAACACATCTCTTCCATCAGCAATTAACCCTTTAACTCTAACACTCTTTATTATATTTCTATTTTATCTACATTACCAGTCAAAAGTTTTTGAACAGTAAGATTTTTAATATTTTTAAAGTCTCTTTTGCTCACCAAGCCTGCATTTATCTGATCCAAAAATACAGCAAAAGCAGTAATATTGTGAAATATTTTTTGAGTGTTTAAAATAACTGCTTTTTATTTAAATATATTTTAAAATGTAATTTATTTCTGCTATTTTTATTATTATTATTATCAATATTTAAAATAGTTAAATACATTTTTTCAGGATTTTTTGATAAATAGAAAGACCCAAAAAATAGCATTTATCTGAAATAAAAAGCTTTTGTAACATTATACACTATACTATTCAAAAGCTTGGAGTCAGTATAACTTTTATTTTTTCAATTATAGAAATGAATATTTTTATTATTTAGCAAGGATGCTTCAAATTGAACAAAAGTGATGATAAAGACATTTATAATGTTACAAAAGATTTCTGTTTTAGATAAATGATGTTCTTCTGAACTTTCCATCCATCAAAGAAACCTGAAAAAATTCTGTTTTCACCACAATAATAATATTTTTGATCAGAATATTAGAATGATTTCTGAAGTATCATGCGACTGGAGTATTGATGCAAAAAAATTCACAGGAATAAGTACAGTATATTTAAATAGAAAACAGATATTTTAAATAGTAAAAATATTTCTAAATTTTACTATTTTTGCTGTTCTTTGGATAAAATAAATGCAAGCTTGGTGAGCAGAAGAAACTTCTTTAAAAAAACATTTTAAAAATCCAAAAAACTTATTTAGACCTTCTTTTTAATTTATTAAATATAACACTGTATATTTACAGTGTGCCAAACAAGTAAATATAATGTTGTTTATTCATTAATATTATAATATAAATGTATAATCCAAATCTTAAAAGTACTAATCCTGAATATAAAAATCAAAATGCATAAATGCATTTCAAAAATATGTATGTTTGTTTGTTTTTATATTTCTATGTAAATGTGTATTGCTCAGACATACTGATAGTTTTAATCGATAGAAAATATTGAAGAAATCCTCTTCTGTTCTATTGTTTTGTATCTTTATTCAAAGTTTATAGCGGACAGCCTGTTGCCCGCAGACAGTTATTTTATACGCAAGACCATGGAAGAGGACGAGGCCCAACAATAACGTCTAAAAGAAAAAAATGCAGACCGCTGGGATCATGTAACCAACAATGGCAGCGTTGAAAGCAGCATGGCTTTAGCTGTAGAGCGGTTACGCTGCCTGCTATTGTTGCCTTGTGAGATGTAGAGGAAATTGTTTCTCCTTTCAGACCACAATGACTTCCCCCATAAAAGAATCATCATCGACTGTCAGAGGAGGAAAACAATATATTTACTCTGCAGGCATCTGTTGTCTGTCTCTGTTTTTACTTCCCTCTCTCGCTCCTCTGTATTTCCAGCCTGCTCTTTCTACTCGGCTTTAGAAGGGATTTGGATTTTGCATCAGTCCCGCCATCTCATATCAGATTTAAAGTAGACAGTGTGGGTTTTAAAGGATGAACTGAGGAATTTAGTCATTTCTCTGCTTCATGCCTATCCGTTTTCTTTTTCTGCTGCTCTTTTTTACCCTGAAATGGGCCTCAAGAGATCATTATATGATGCATTTGTAAATATTTCTACTCTCCTCTTGTTCAACATCCTCCACACAAGCCGCAGACAGCTAAACAGAAACGGCTTCACTATATCTGAGAACAAAACAACTGATTCGGCTTATACGCGCCAGCCACAAAGACCTAATAAAGAAACCATAAAATAGACAGTAAACGCAGTAGCTTTTTGTCTAACGGGTCCATTAACTTTTTAAGACTCTTGAATAGTCTGTTTTCCATCCTCTTCCTCACACAGTATGCAGTTTCTTGGCTTCTTGTTTTGAGAGTGGAAAATTACTCTCAAGTTGTTTCTAAAACCATAGCCACACATTTTTCAAAATAGCTTCATTTGTGTTTTGTAGAGAAAACTAAGTCATACAGGTTTGGAATGAGTAAATGATGATAGAATTGACATTTTTGTCATACAAGTCATATAAAAAGTATGACTTTCAGCCCACTAGGAACTTCATTAAGCCATATTCCTGATCTAGTTGTACTGGGACTACAACTTCCACAATGCACTTGACCCCGAAAGAGATTGCATTGCCCTCCCTGCTGAATGCCACTGTATTTCTACTGAGGTTTTGGTTTTACAACTATTGTGTCAGCATCATTGACATTGCAAATTCAGGAAATGGTTACTTCTCTCTGATTTATGGCATCAGAATGCAGAACAAAATGTTTTACTTGCACCATCATGCTTTTCAACAGTAGCACAAGCTTCTGTTTGCTCAGTTATTTGATTGATGGCTGATGGTCTCTAAACTGATCCGATTGTTTCTTTTTTTTCTGCACATGGGATGGCAAGTGTACATCTGTCCATCTATATCACAGGCTGATTTGCTTCAACTTCTACATTGAGAGTGTATGTGCGTAATAATTGCCAGTGAAAAGCACAAATCTTGTTTGAATGAAACAGCACAAATCCCTGGTTAGGCTGCATTTGGATAAGCTGCTTGTACTGAGCTTAGCCCCTTTGATTTGTCCTGAGCCCCATCTGAAATGGAGAAAACCTTAGATAAGCACAACTTACTAACAGGAAAAAATAAATGCTTTACATTCGGTTCGATTGCGACCAGACATGAGTTCTGCATCAGAAGTTGTAGTGTGAAAGCACCATAGGGCCCTATGAAATCAGTTTTTTTTTTTTCGTTAAATTTTTTCTAGACTTGGTTTAAATAGTTCAGTTTAAAAATATTAATTGAAAAATAAGATCATTATAAAATAAGAGCAATCATACAAAATACATGTTTATTAAAGTACATTGTTTATTAATTGAATTTATAAAAATGACCCAGTTCAAAAGTTTACATCCCCTTGTTTCTTAATACTGTTATTACCTGAATGATCCATAACTGTTTTTTTGTTTAGTGATAGTTATTCATGAGTCCCTTGTTTGTCCTGAACAGTTAAACTGCCTGCTGTTCTTCAGGAAAATTCTTCAGGTCCCACAAATTCTTTGGTTTTCCAGCATTTTGATGCATTAAGAGCCGGAGGGTGAAATTTTTGAACAGAATGGAGATATTTTGCCTAAATATCATATTTATTATGGCTACAAAAGATAGATAGAAGAAGACAAAATAAGTTAAATTTAGCCTGACCTTAAAATTAAAAAAGTTTTTACCCTCTGCTCTTGATGCATCGTGCATTTCTCTAAACATATTTTATGTGAAATATCTTATTCAGGTCAGTATTAAATAAACAATAACTTGCATTTAGTATGATCCCTCTTATTTTGGCAAAATAATTAAAATTTTTAATGATTCTGAAAGGGGAATGCAAACTTTTGACCTCAACTGTATATTTCTGTCACAATTTCTTTAAGTTAACCCCCTGGGGCCGACGGTCACGCCGGCGTGACCAACCTACTTTTTTTAAGATCAGCGCAAAAGACACTAAAAATGCTCTGTCGGTTTAAGTCATACACATTAGAGATATACATCAATGGAAACTGTAAAGCGTGTACTTTTATTTGGGCACACTCAAAAGAACAGCAGAAAGTTGTGTTTTTTTATTTAGAATAAAGAAAACAAACAGGGTGATTTCTGTTTTCTCTGTCTCCGTGAACTGCTTTTAGAAATGCGTCACTTAAATCATTCAAACTCGGTGAATATTTAGCACACAAACATACAAGTGGTATCTACTGAAAGCTTGAGATTTATGCTTTTAAACAAAGTAAGTTTTATCAAAAACAAATAATCTGTGATAAATTAATCTATATGAAACCAAGGAGATGTCTAGTCTATCCAGTTCCAACTAATTATCTCTAATGTGACCGCGCCCACTATCGCGAAATCTTTTGCCATGCAAATTAGCCATGTGCTACTAGCGAGGCAAGGACCGGAGTATCTGTACGCGAGGAAACTCCCACATCACCGCAACAAAGCAACATGACTTCAAGTTCATCTTGGTTACAGTTTGTTACTGAATGAAGACATGCTGTGAGGAATAAGACTTATATGTACCTCAATCCTAAGAAGGACGCGATGCGACGCAAACCCAGCAGGAGGAGACATTTACATGAGTAAGTCTTACTTTCATTTTCCTACTAGCTTTCGCTGTTATTTACTTTGACAAAACATGTACACATTTTACTAGTTAGACTTATTCCAAACTAAAATTCCTGACTTTATCAAATGAAACATTATGAAGTACGTTTGATTGCATTGCATCTCTTACAATGGCAGGATATTTATAATGTTCTAGAAAAACGATGTGATTATGACTGTGAGATGCATTTATGACAATATCTTTATGAATGTAGAATCATACTTTATTTATTTATTTTATTGTATAACAGTGTAAAAGTAATATGAGTGCTTACACTGAATGTGTGTTTACATCACGTTTATTAGTAATATAGTGCTAAACGATAATTATTAGTTTCTTAGATATTACATGTCCTTTTTTTTACATTAGTACAAATTCTAGAGTATAGACTGTATTCTGACAGATGATCCTGATATGATTTTTGGTTTGTTTTGTTTTTGTAGTGATCTCAAACCTGCTCAAAAGATGAATCCTGCCCTCTTTCCCATGAGTCCCTTCAAACTGTTTTCCTCTGAGAGCACTAGAAACTTGAGATGTTCAACTACACTGATATTCTAGTGTAAAACAAGTTTTTGACTTTTTTGTATTTTTTTAAGGGCACACAAAATAGCAGGTAAGATTTGTTTCATTTGTTGAACAGAATTCAGAAGAAGTTTTCAGAAATGCCACAAAGTCTGTGCACATCTGTGTGGTAAGATGAGGGAGCTCAATAATGTGTCTTTGACCTTCATTATGTATGTTTTGTTTATACAGTGATAGTAAATAAAATAAAAATAATCTAAAACTCCATTCTCTGAATCTTCTCACATTGTTTCAGTCATCATTGATGGGGCCATTAGGGAGGGCCCTTTTGTCTCTCAGGTGTGAATTGCTAAATATTCATGGGCCATTGCCACACCTATGAATAATCCCTTTCGATCACAAAACATGTTTTATAAAATTTAAATCAATATATTGTTTTCTCTGAACGAGTGAACGAGATGATTTTCACATCATTTGGTTGAAAAAATTCTAGCCTACGACATCCAATTATCTAAAGTCTTGTAAAGAAATGTCCTGTATGTGCTTCATGGCCTTATTTCAGTGACTTCAAAACTTTAGATTTTCAATAACCACGCATAAACATAGTTTTCTCAAAAACACAAACATGCACATTAATGTTGCTTGCATATTATTGTAGCCCAATATGTGCTGATTACAATGTAATCTGACTTTAACCATTCATATGTTTTTAAGATACTGAAAAAAACACAAATGTCAGGGCATGTCAAAACTTCTTCAGGGCCCCAAAACACCTCAGGCCCCAGAGGGTTAAACCAAACTCTTATTTCAACGGGTTGCTGTAAAGACCTTTATGATGATGGTGTATCTCAAAAGAAACTGTAAAATGCTCATGAAGTGACTCTTAGACCAGTTCTAGAGACTTTTTTGTTCATGGGCTAATATATTAAGAAGACAGAGGCTAAAAACACACCAAATGTCACACACACTCCAGTACCGTACATCTGCAGCACTCATTCGTTCACACAAAGAAACATGCAGGATTCATATTTAGGTGGTCTTTTTGCGGCGTAATATTCATAGACACTAATCCATATCGCGTTTTGATTTCAGTGCACTGACCTACTTCTGATTTATTCATGCAAAATTTGACAAATTCTGTGACATTCTGCATTATACAGTAAATTCATTTTTTATGACTGGAAATCATAGAAAAATCATATGGAAATCACTCTCTCTATGTCTTTTTCTCATCTTTTTGGTTTGTATGTGGGGACGGAACTGAAGCTCATAACTTTAATTTCAGACTTACTGTTTTCCACAACACTGACCCTTTTGTTTCCTGATGCCTGAAGCATCTTTCTCTTCAACCGAGTGAGTGTGTGTGTGTGTGTGTGTGTGTGTGTGTGTGTGTGTGTGTGTACATGTGTGTGTGTGTGTGTGTGTGTGTGTGTGTGTGTGTGTGTTTTCTGCACCGTGGTGTCCCAGCGACCTGAGGCTACCCGCCGAGTTCTGTGGTCCTTTTATTACACCTCTTTCCTGTACTTTCCCTCGCTGTCTCTTTGTCCAACTGTCCTGTTGAATTTTTCTCTCCCCAACTGTTCTTTGAATATTAGCATACCATTGCCACTACAGGCTTCAACTTTGCAATTAATGGTTCTCCAGGCCGTCACATTATACGGCTCAGCTTCTTAATGTAAGCCACGAGGGGGGACCATATGGACGACGGCCAGACCCCATGCAGAGGGGCTCTGCGAAGCATTATTTTGAAGTTGTGGAAAGTTTATTTGTCTGAACTTGGCAGGAGCCTAATCCATTGAGAAAAGCAGAGTCAGGGTTGGGTGTCATTGCGGGTTAGAGTCATTTTAAAGGTGAAGGGGGGGTCGACGAGCTGTCGCTGGACCCCTCAAAACACCCTGAACAGCTGAAGGAAACCTGCTGGCCTTCAGATTAGTGACAGGAAAACAACGACTCCTGACAGGCCCTGTAATGTGCAAATAAGCCAAGGTTCCAGTGTCAAACCTCTCTGTCAGGCTCTTAAATTGCCTACTTTACTTATTTGCTTGGATTTGTTTGCCGTTTATGTTCTCCTGTCAGAGCCAAACGGTATTTGCTGTTGCTGAGCTTCTTTTATAACAAAGACATGAAACCGTATCCAAGTTATGACTTCCTAAATGGGAAACTGAAGCTTTTAGATGTGTTAGATGATCCTTAATGGCTACTGTATAAAGTATCCTGCTATTCCAAACTAAAAATCCAATACAAATGAATGTATTTTGGAAAAATGAGAGCAGATACTTTATCTAATTTAACATGTTCAGGTCTTCTGTGGAAATGAGCCAGAAAACCTCTTTACTCATTACATGTTATACAAGTATGAAAAGGCTTTGTCTTCCAATTGTTTCTGGTTTGTTTTCTGTGAGACTTGTGTTGAAATGCAGCTAAGTGTTTCAGGTACGTGCAGGCTGGATTTCCTTCGAATCCCTTGACAGACTGAAACAGAAAATGCTGAGTTTTCATTGCTAAAATGGCCTCCAGCACTGTCCTCATAACCCGGGTAGCCAGCAGGACTTGACATTTGCCATCTCATTAATGGGCTAATTAGCCTGATTTAAACTCTAACAAGTGTGAATCCATCCATTCGGCTATCCATAAGGGAATTTCATATTGTACACGTAGTGCAATTTTATCCTTCCCATTTTTTGCTTTTTGGCTCACACCGCATGGAACAATAGAAAAGTGCTTTTTGTAACTTCAGGATTGTCAAGTAAGTATTTTCAAGTTCACTTTTTAGCTTCCACCGTAGCCCAATCCCTTCCTGCGTTCCCAGGCCTGTGCTTGGTTTCATTGTCTCCACTGCTCGCCCTCCCTCTGTGCAAGTTTTTTTTTACATGCGGTTGTTTCTCAGGTAATTATATTTTCATTCCATACTTCAACTGAATGGCTTTGCACTTACGGTTTGGTTATGACAATTTTGGTTATTTATTTTCTTCTCCGTTAAGAGGCTGTTGATTTGCAGATGGAGAGAGAGAGAGGAAGAGACAGAGAGGCCTCTTCAGGCACCTGACATTTTGCTGCTCTTCATTAAAAAGGAGCGGCAAACAGTTGAGGTCTAATTAAGACATCAATTCAGGCACGGTTATGAGCATTGCACACTTTTTCCGAGACACATCACAGCAAATCTCTTTAACTCCCCTTTCAACTGACGTCTGCTTAGTGGTTGTACCAGTCACGAAGGTGTTTGTTTAGAAAGCATACCTGTTAATTATTTAATTTAATTTAAATTAATTTAATTTAATGTTCATATAAGAATATGACTTAATTTTCAGATTTTATTTTATTTATAATTATTTTATTTTAGGGTTAGGTTAGGGTTTTTTTAAAAGCATAGCTGTTGCATTGACATGCAGATGTGACTGATTTTATATATATATATATATATATATATATATATATATATATTATTATTATTATTATTATTATTATTATTATTATTGTTTATATGTTATAATAATTTGCTATATAATGACTTTTCTGCTAATAAATTCTTACCACACCTAATAAATTCTTATAATTATTTTAGAATTATATTATTATAATATAATATAATATAATATAATATAATACAATATAATGATATTTGCCATAATCAAACTTAACATAAGTTATTGTAATAATTGTAAAATGAAATATATTAAATATAAATATATTAAACCGATTTATAATAAAAATTAAATGAATCATATTTTTTTATTATTTTATTATTAATAATTTTTTTGTTAATATTTTTATTATTTTGTTGTTTATATATTATAATAATTTACTTGAATATTACATTTTTGCTAATAAAATCTTACCACACCTAATAAATTCTTAAATTATTCTAATAATAATAAATTCTATATTATTTTAAATATATAATACAATATTATGCAATAATACAATATAATATAATGATATTTGCCCCAAACCAAACTTATTTTTTATATAAATTAAAAAATAATTATTAAATATATCAAATAAAAAATATGTATTCAAAATAAAATACAAAATATATTTTTTATGTTTTTATTTGTTTCTTTTATTTTATTTTTATTTTATGGTTTATATACTGTACGAATTTACTTTAATATTGCATTTCTGCTAATAAATTCTTACCACACCTAATAATTCTTATAATTATTTTAAATATAGAATGCAATGATATTATACAATAGCATAATATAATATAATATAATATAATATAATATATAATGCCACAACCAAACTTAAAATAAATAATAATTAATTTTTTTTTAAATATATTAAATAAATTTGCGTTAAAAATATAATACATCATGTATTATATTATATTATATTATATTATATTGGATATTTTTTTCTGATACACAGTAGTTCTTTTGAAGTCTCCTTTTGACTGTGTCCATAGCTATGATGAGGTTGTTTGTTTATAAAGCATAGCTGTGCATTGCCTCCACATGTCTGTCAGTTTTTTCACTTCTAGATATGCTTTTTTGATTGATAAAACCTAAAAGCACAGTCTGGCCATGTTTCCACAAGCGCCAATTATTCTGGGAATGTTTGAATAGGCGGGAAAACCCAGACAAATCATTTTATCATGAACTTTTGGATGATTTTTTTTCTGCCCACTTCTTTGTGACTTGGGCAACTTGGTTCACTGGCTATCTTCAGATCCACTGTCTGGTTTCTGGCCTTGTGGGGTCATTGTTCGACTTCGTTTCCCAGCTCCACCGTAAGCCTCCAGACTGACTCATTACTGCCGGTTTCCATGAAGACAGACCCAGAGACTATTCTACGGCTTTACCTGTTTGTTCACGGTGCAGGTAACAAGTAGACTTCTTGACAGTCAGGACTTTGTATGTGCACGTAACCATGACTCACAATGATGCGTGTACCTGAGCATGTTTTTTTGTCTTTTAACAAGACGCAGACAGACTTACGGGTTCCCACAGGAAAGAGATTACTTACAGAATATCATAGCCCTCAAAGTCAACATCTGCAACAATTTGGACTGCTGTCAGTGTTCAAGCAATAGACCTGACTGCTCAAGCATCAGTCAGACAGGCCTCAGAGATTAGCCTGAGAAATCTTGTACGGCTGCGTTCTCTCAAAGAGAATGTGTTAAAAGTGCTTGCTTGATCCGCGAGTCCCTGAAATGACCTTGTTCAGAAACTAGTGCTGTATTATAGGCTTTAGAGAAACATACACTTCAGTAGAAGAAGCTATGCACAGATCCGATATATATATCATAGTTATGTTTCACTAGAGATTCATATGCAGCCTAAATGTTGTGAAATGTTGTTTGGTTTTCATCTTGGAAGTGTTTTAAGGTTATACAGAGTGCTTGCTCAGCTAAAGAGCTGTCAGACGGCCTCCTGGATAGAATTGTTCTCACAGCTGTAATTATGTGGTAAAGCCCTGTTTTTGTAAACCATCCCTCTTTGTTTCTTCCCTCCCTCTTGCTCTTTCTTTCTGAGAGAGGAAGTTCTCTCATGGCTGAAGTATGTAAGGTCTGGCCGGCAGCAGGGTCCTTGAGAGGAACCGTGACTCTATCTCCCTCACATACATATCAACGTCGCAGCCATTACTGAAGCCAGAGGACCTGCCGTTGAGATTTTGCAGCTGTCGGCTCTTAAAAGTGTGGATTTCTTTCCTGCTCTCATATGCATAACACTCGCTAGTGGACAAGTATTGTTTAGCGATATAAACAAGAAAACAGCTCAGCAGTTGGGTTGAATGTTTTTTACAGTACGCTATTAAAGATGTTGTTGATCACTGAACAAAGCTCTAAATGGGGTTGTGATTGCATTAGCAGTGTTTTGCGCATACCTCACACTGGCACGTTGTTTCCGAGTAAAGCCGCAGTGGCGTTCGAATAGTCTTCCAGTCTCCACTGCTAATAACAGCTTTTACTGTCCACTGTGTGAATTTTTGTGGTGTATCAATTATGGATTGCCTACCATTTCACAATTTTATTTAAACTGTAAAGATGGCACAGTATCATTGTGTATATGACTCACTATATGATTCACTCTTGGATAAGTTTACATTGTAAGGGATGCTGAAAACATATTTGCCCTTGTGGGTTTTTTAAAGAGTGAACTGCTATTTTGAATCTGTACAAAAACAAAAGAAATCTGTTTTTTTTTTATATAATAACGTATAGTAAAATTTAGGGCTGTCATTAACGATTAATTTGGTAATCGAGTAATCAGTTGATTATTCAGACGATTAATCAAGTAATCTGATAATTACAATTCTTTTTTTGTAGACTTAAGCGAACAATAGCCTTTAAATTACGTATAATATGTATATAATATCAATGAGGCAATAATTACTTTGAATAAAGTATCAAAAGCAGGTAATATGGTTTTATTGAACAAAACTATTCAAATACATAATGTATTATAAACCGTAGATTTAACAAATGGCTGCAGAGGGTGCCAACGCCCTGACAATTGTTTTTACACTTTACAGCGTAATCTAATCCTTGTTTAATATCCACAAAACAACATTTAATTCAATTGTCCACTTAATCTTTTATATTTGCCCATTTCTTTCTGACAGAATTGCTACAGCCATTGTAATTTCTTAAATATGTGGACATCAAAACATGTAAACGTGAGGGTTTAAACTTTTATTTTGAAATCATGATGAACAGTTAGCATATTGAGGAAGATACTGATGTATACTTCTGTGTTTGTGTAGGTTTATAAATTATTTACCTTACAAATCTGATGAAATGGCGCACTTGCACTCCCAGATAAAAGTTATAATGAACCCAAACTCACAGTGATATGCAGAGATGCAGAGAGTTTGAGATGCTATACTCATGTAAATGATAACTGTTTGTGTGGAGCAGCATTTACTGTAAAAGGAGCCGATCTGAGATGCATGTACATACCCTACACGCATGTAAATAATTAAAGGGCATATATTTATTTAATTCAATGATAGCGTTTGTTAATTCATGATAGCATTATGCTTTGTTAAATGGTTTTAATATATCATTAAGCCTTGGAAATGCATTTCATGGAATCTCACACATAGAATGCACCACTTTCAAGTTTTTGCCGGTTACTCGACGTGTAAAATGCAATCAAGAATTTTTTTTTATTGAGTACTCTAATTGAATCGAGGAATTGTGACAGCCCTAATAAAATTAGAAGATTTGAGATTAAAAGACTCATCTGATTCACAAACAAAGGACTCTTATGAGTTGGTTCTGTTTAAGAATGAATCAAAATGACTCTCAAACTCGGAAGATTTGTGTCTAAATCCGTCAGAGAGGGAAATGAACTAAGATCTGACACACTGGCTGAATAATTATATAAAAATGATCAGATATGTCACAAAAATAGTATTGGATGTTCTGTTTAGGACAAACTAGTGCAGGAAACACCGACACACATACACATACACACACTCCACACAAAATCACATCAGCCATGTGAGCAGAAGCCCCGGGGAGCTTGTCTGTGGATGAAGTCTGATAAATTCATTTTGTTTTCTCTAGGCTGAAGCAGAGAGACAGAGAGATTGTCTGATGTGTCTGTCTCTACCATGTCTTGTGACTATGAGCCTATTAGCTCTCATCATAGAAACGGAGTTAGTAGTATTTTTTTTTACCACAGACATTGTTGAATTTGTTTTATCTGATTGGATGACATGTGCGCCATTTTTTATTTCTTTTTTTTATTTGTATTAATCAATGTAAAAACGGCAAGCCTGTAAAGTATTTTCAATTTCGAATGCATATTTATTTTCTTTCATTTAATCACTTTTTCGGTCATGGCTCACAGGTGGATCGCTCAGTTTTTCTCTTCCAGCCTTTGTTTGTGTCATATGTTGATTTTGTGTGTATTTGTGTGCAGATTAGATTGAGCGGTCAGACGGTCTGCTCTGATTAATCACTGAGCAGTCAAGCGAAGCCAGAACGTTTGCAGCCCATGTTTGTGTGACCGACTGATTTAATGGCTGCACAAACCGTGCGTTG